>NC_063061.1:7296710-7596710 GCF_018812025.1 Megalobrama amblycephala
TTTTTTTTCCGTCTTCCGGGGCTTTTTGGGGGCCTTAACATGCTCAAAAACTCTTGAAAATTGGCACACACATTGGAATCCGCGGCCATTAGGACGCCGGAGAGGCTGGTACCCGGGCGTGGCAGGGGGGCTCGACAGCGCCCCCTTGAAAAAAGTCTGAAAATTTGGTCCATATATTAAACACGCTTGCACGTATTAGTATGAAACTCAGTACACATATAGACCTCATCGGGCCGAACAACTTTCGTGCTCTAAGTTAAACACCACGCCAACAGGAAGTCAGCTATTAAGGGTTGTTTGAAAAACGCATGCTCTGGAATTTGATATACTCCTCCTAGACGATTAATCCGATCGCCACCAAACTCGGTCAGCATGAAGTCAAGACACTGATGATTAAAAATTGCCAGGGGATTTTTGATATCTCGAACGGTTTGGCCGTGGCGAGGCAACGAATTTATGGCGAGAAAAAGGAAACAGGAAATGTGTTATAACGTCTGCATACATATATTGATCTTTATGAAACTTCACGAGTGTGTTCGTTATAGGAGTCTGATCACATGGATGTGACTATTGTGAGTCAAAGTTATAGCGCCACCAACTGGCAGCAGGAAGTGTATCACTTTTTGAAATGTTTGAGATCACCCTTCTTATTTTTACCTGATTGCTTCTAACTTCATCAGTGTAATGTCAATACACAGCAGATGTAGACCTATGACAGGATTTTTGATATTTGAAATTGTTGCCATGGCAACAGGTCAAACTGTAATAATATTCTTGAGTGTTTTTGAGGCTCTTAACATGCTTTCAAATTGCATGAAACTCGACACACACATCAATATTGTCAACCAGTAGACATGGACAAAGCCATAGAAATGGGCGTGGTGGAGGGGCTCAGTAGCGCCACCTTTTGACAAAAGTGGGGGGGTTAGTTTTCCTAGAGTCACCAAACTCGGTACACATATTGTTCTCATCAAGCCGGACAATTCTAATTTACATTCATTAGCTCCGACCAACAGGAAGTCAGCTATTTGGTTTGAATGTTAATTTTTTGAAAAAACAGGCTATGAATTTTATACTACTACTCCTACAGGGTTTATCCAATTTACACCAAGCTTTTTTTAACTTGTTGCTAACACATTGAAGTTGTTAATTGCAAACGGATTTTGGATATCTCAAATGGTTTGGCCGTGGCGAGGCAACGAATTTATGGCAAGAAAGGGAAACAAAGTGTTATAAGTCCTGCATACATTAATTGATTTTGATGAAACTTCGGCTTAGTCTTCGTTGTACAAGGCTGATCACATGGATGTGACTATTGTGATTCAAAGTCATAGCGCCACCAACTGGAAGCAGAAAATGTGTCACTTTCAGCATACATTGAGATCACCCTCTTATTTTTACCTGATTTGCTTCAAAATTCATCAGAATAATGTTAAAACTTGGCACATGTAATCCTTTGAAAATGGGCAGGGAGGAGGCTCTATAGTGGCACCTTGTAGTGCAGTAAATGTGGAGTGAATTTGACATAGTCCTTTGATGTTTAACCGTTTTAAGTGCCTATTGCCCGCTGTGCACAGTTGCCCTGAAGCCACCGGGGTGGCGGTGCCACCGGGCTTGGGCCCGCCATCGCTGCTCGCAGCTATATTTTCATTTATTCTCACTATTAAAATTTTGCTGTTTTTCTGTGACTTTTTAGTAGCTTGTTTTCTAATGTTCAGAGTTGATCTGTTGATCAGAATATGTTGCTTGTCACCGTTGTTGAGATTCACAGGCTGATACTTGATGTCTGTGTGTGCCTAAAAGAATTTTGTAATTTTGTATTGTATAAGCTGATCTTCTGCAGAATCACAGTGCTGCTGTAATCAATAATGTAAATCTAACTCAGAGATTGGGCTCTAAATGAGTTCAGTGATTCAGATCAAATAATGATTTTGAGAAAACATAACCAACAACACCTGATCATGTTTTAACTTTGTTTGTCTGGTTGGTTTTAATGCAGTTAAAACTGCCCAAACAAAATCTAATACTAAAAAGGCAAGGGTCAAGAGCTCAACTAAAACAAACCCTGACCTTGATGATGGTAACTTAAAAATTGTGATTTTCTCCTTTGGTGATTCTGCTTGTTATCATCAGGTGTCTTCAATAATGGTCAATCATCACTCAATTTATCACTTAATTATCTCATTAATGCTTCAGTGGATGAGATAAAAATATGGCAGGACTTTTACTTTCTGACCCCTGGAATGTCCACCTCTGGAAAACAGGACTATAATTAAATATGCAGATGACTCAGTAATTGTTAGCCTGCTCCAAAATAGTGAAACAGGTCACGGTCCAGTCATCAATGACTTTGTTGAATGGTGTGAGACGTCTCACCTTCAACTAAATGTAGTTAAAACAAATGACATGCTTATTGACTTTAGGAAAAAAACAATCCAAACACAAGAAAATACATCAATCAAAGGTCAAACTGTTGAATGTGTCGAATCATATAAATACCTGGGGATGGTAATAGACTCTAAACTTACATTCGGAACGAACTGTGAACAAGTCTGTAAAAAAGGGCATCAGCGTTTGTTTTGTTTGAGGAAACTGAATCAATTTCATATTGATAAATCCATCATGATCCTTTTTTATCACGCTTTTATTGAGTCAATTTTATCATTTGCGCTAGCAGCCTGGTTTGGGAACCTCACTTTGAAAAATAAAAACTCGCTTAATAAAATAGTAAAGTGGTCCAGCAGGCTGATAGGTGACCCGCAGCTTAATGTGGAGACCTTGTATACGAAACAGTTACAGCGCATAACTAGTTCGATTTTAAATGACAGTTCACATCCTTTGCACACAGAATTCCAGCTTCTACCGTCAAGGCTTAGAATCCCCAGGTGTAGAACAAAAAGACACAAAAATAGTTTTGTTCCAGCAGCCATTACTTTGAGGAATGAGTTGGTTTTTATGTATTTTATTTTCTATTTGTGTATGAGGAGTCATGTATGTATTATTTATTCTGGACCGACAAGAACTTTTTGATGATGTAGTTTTTTATGTGCTCTGTTTCATATGTGTGTATGAGGACTCTACTGCAAACAAAATCTACCTTCGGGTACAAATAAAGTAACTTGAACTTGAACTTGAACTATTCATTATTTTCCAGTGTTTGAAGATGAAGAGGAAAATAAATGCTTTAACATAAGTTGAAGTCCTTCAAATAATTTAATATTTAGGATACATGTTGATTAATTACTTGATTATAAATCATTCAAAAGATATATATTGAAGTGGCAGTGGATTCCAGAATCACTTTCACTTTGATATAATTAGTCATGTTTATTTCTGTTCAGCTTTATTTCTCAATGTTTATAAATTCATCCACAATTCAATGCAACACATGTAGGCCAGAAGTCATTGAAAAGTGAGAACAAGTAAGAAAGAAAAAAGGTTCAGGTCCAAAATTAATTTAAGGCCCGTTCACACCAAGAATGCGATAACTGTAAAGATAACGATAAAGATATAGTTTTAAAAATCGCTCTAAATATAAAAGAACAGCACTGTCCACACCACAGCAATAACGATATAGAGAAACGATATTGTTGGGATCATTTTCAGAACGTTTTTTTTTCTTTCCAGCTGTTGAATGATAAAACACTGACAGCCAATCAGAATCCATTCTAATTTAACGGCTCGTGCATTTAAAATGGCAGCGGAGAAGTTAATCGGCGAGTATATCAAGTATACTTAAGTGTAATTTAAAGTATTCTTTCTTATTTTTAATTTAAACAATTATAGCACACTTGAATAAACTGTTTTTGCAAGGGAGTCCATCGCATGCAATGACAAATGTTGACTGACGTCACAGGTTCATAATGAGAATCCCTGAAATCAACATTGAAAAAATAAAGTGATTTTAAGTTTTATTTAAAGTTTTGTTTTGTTTACACTCAACCATCACCAAAACTCTGTGTACCTACAGGTCAATTTGCACATTTACATTTTCTTTTCAAAACTGTTATAGTTTTTTTAATTGCTTACACAGTAAAAGTGGTACTTGAGGCGACTCTGTGAATCCATTCACTCATTTATCTGATCAGACCAGTTCTGCTAAACTGCAATACCTAATTTGTTCACTTAGAAACCAAAAAATGCAGACCATCAAAATAAAGTGTTATTTAATGTTTGTGCTCCCTCTACAGGTGAAGAGGGGAAGGTGATAAATATGTAAGAGCAACTCAAGGCCAGAAGAGGGCGCTGCGAGTGCAGGTGAATACAGTCTTTGACAGTCTTTTTTTTCCCAAAATAAGCCAATTTATTTCTATTTCTTGCATGTGGTTAGAGCTTTCTCTGATATGTCTGTTTTTCTGATCTGTGTTGATTGCTTTTGTACAAAGGTTAAACTATATCACTTATCACATTTATACTTTAATATTTTATACTTACTTTGAAAAATGCTAGCAGAGTTAGAGTTTTTTCAGACTTAAACCAGAACCAAACATTTATCTTCATTTTTAAAATGTTTCAAGCCTCTCAAATCCTTGTCTTAATGTTGTTTTTTGATATCATACAAAAAAAAAAAAAGGCAGTCACTTTTCAGTCTATTTGAGCTTCTCTTAAACAGTTTCTGTATGACTCTGGGGATAAAAGGGGATAAAAAAATGTCAAAAGATGATGATGATCTTGTTAAAGGATGATAATGAATGTTTCTTGTCCAGTTATTGGATACATTGAGCACCTTGGCATACATGTGCGCTAAAGGCAATGCCAAATTAACATCTCCGTTGTGAGGTTCCAACCATAAATGGAAATAATAGATCTGAGTTATCAATCAGTAAGGAACCAACACAGTAAAGTATCATGGCAATATGTTAGCACCGTTTAGTGTGATAGTTAACCAAAATTATCCATAGACCTGGCTTTATTTGATATTCAGGCTTAAACCCTGTATGTGATTTGAACCTCAGCACCCCTGTACGTGTGTGGACTGAAAGCAAAAACAAATACTGAGTGCACATAGTTAGAGTCCAACTTAGCCGATATTCAGGGTGGTGTACCCATAAATCATCCTGAATGGATGTAAAGCCCATTGCTTATATAGCTTTGTCATGTGACAAAAATTCTCTAATTGTGACCTTGAAAGCCCAGAATGTCTCTGTTCTTGAAATGTCTCAGCTGATTGCCAGCAGCCATATCACCCTGTAGCCCAAGACCGGTTGCCCACTGAAGCTAAGCAGGGCTGAGCCTGGTTAGTACCTGGATGGGAGACCTCCTGGGAAAACCAGGTAGCTGCTGGAAGAGGTGTTGGTAAGGCCAGCAAGGGGTGCTCACCCTGTGGTCTGTGTGGGTCCTAACGCCCCAGTATAGTGACGGGGACACTGTACTGTAACAAGCACCGTCCTTCGGATGAGACGTTAAACCGAGGTCCTGACTCTCTGTGGTCATTAAAAATCCCATGGCACTTCTCGTAAAGAGTAGGGGTGTAACCCCGGTGTCCTGGCAAAATTCCCTCCATAGGCCCTTACCAATCACGGCCTCCTAATAATCCCCATCCATTGAATTGGCTCTTTCACTCTCTCTCCTCTCCACCTACAGCTGGTGTGTGGTGAGCGCACTGGCGCCGTTGTACTGTGGCTGCCGTCGCATCATCCAAGTGGATGCTGCACACTGGTGGTGGATGAGGAGAGACCCCTGATATGATTGTAAAGCGCTTTGGGTGTACAGTAGTACATATGAAAGCGCTATATAAATGCCTCATTCATTCTTAAAATGTCTCTGTAGTCTAATCTTCCAGAAGATCCATCTTGAAGATGAAGATTTTGAAGTCCCGTCTCTCTGACTGGAGTTCCTGTTATTCTGATTGTCAGTGTTGTTGTCACAGAGTGTCCTCGGCGTGATAGGCTTGAACTCTCTCAGTGAACTTCTTAGTCGATCTGCAACAAAAACAAAAGAACAGGAAACTTTTTGAAAAACAAGTTTGTTTAAACCTTTTTGGTTTGGGAGTATGAGCAAATTTACAATGACTATGTGTCTATTTAGTCTTGCACTGTTAAAAATTTATTGTAAAAATTACATCAATTGCTAACAGTGTGCCTAATAATTTAACAGATTTTACAGAGTTTTACAGCTTCTTACAGTGTTTTACAGATTTTACAGCTGAAGGGATGTCTATTAAACTACAGGAACCATCTTGGTTTTAAACTTGAATGCCATTTCTTAATGTAAATCATTTACCATGGCACAATACTATTTCCATGTCCACCCTCTGGAGACAATTTCCATGCTGACATTAAATTCATCTGCTTCAGCAAGATCTGTGCCTGGCAATGACATTGGTCAACCCATGATAATATTGAAATAACTCAGCCCAGTTTCTTTGTTAGCGGACAAAAAAATGGAAGAGCATCTAATCATGTTAGTCCTGTCCTGTCGTTCCTTTCATTTAAAATCATTATCTTACACTACTAATTCATTATTTAAAACTGATCATTATTCTGGAGGAGAAACATTTATCGTGAGTGTTTGAGTGTGTCAAGTGCCCAGCCAGCACAGCATGGTGGGGTCCAGATGGGTGTCACCTGGGCTGCCTAACATGGGCCCAGACATTTTTGTCCACGGTTTCCATGGAGGCCCCACATGGGTTAGCCCAGATGAACTGAACACTGCTCAGTGTGCACACTACAGGCTGTTAAATGTAACACAGACACATGCTGGAGTTAATGAGATAATTAGGTGATAACGAGCAGAATCACTGAAGGACAGAGAAACAACAAGAACTATGATTTCAGCCACAGCCTTCGATGAAATCAACTGAAGATAAAAGACATTAAATCTCTGAAGATCTGATTAAACATCTCCACAAACAGCATTACCAGCTTCACTTATTACTAACCAGACTGACTTTATTTCTGATATACATCTAAAGTTGGTATTGAGAATTACCAGAGGTTTAGATGGTCCGTGTACGTTTTGATAGTTTGTTTTCCAATTTGAAATGAAATACGCAGAAACGAGAAAACGGTCGTTTCCCGTTTTTTCGTTTGTTAAAAAAAACGGAAAAACGAGATTTTGACTCGATTTTCGTTTTTTTCGGGTCACGGATAGAAAACGGAAACACGACTTCAAAACTCGTTTTCCACATGTGGGCGGTCATTACACGCCCCTTTCAGCCGATTGGTCTATCAAATCTGAGCCAATGACGTCATCTTCAGTTCGTTCAACAAAATAATAGTCCTCAGTAGATGTCATAAATCGGCTTTCTTCTGTGCAACCTAACGCGTATTTCACAGAAATATGTTTGCACAGATAAAAAGTTTAAAAAACCTACAGTAAATTTAATTAAGTCTGTTTTTAAGCTGTCATTGTGTTTTAAAATGTAAAATGTAAATGCCTCTACATCCATTACCAAGCGCATGACATCCTTTGGGCTAATACCACCGATCAATAGGCTATACATTATAATGATAGACTATTCTCTATTATAGATCAGTGGCTACTGCACTCTATACTCTATACTCTATACTCACTCTATACTGCACTTTTTTTCTTATTTTAATGTTTTGTTTACATTTTATACATTTAAATTCAATCATTTAGCAGACGCATTCCTTGCAGTAGACTATGCAGTCATATTAGAAAATAGGCTATCCACTAGGTGGCAACACCATAACGTTATCACCATCGGGGGGCTTTTTAGTTTTCCTTAGCTTATAAATGGCCGTGCTGATTTTATCTCTTAAATTAAACACTTTTATGAACACAGTGAACATTATTATATGTCACAGTTTACTTGCTATCCTCACTTTTTCTGTCTTTCCTTCGCTTTTGAATGAATTAGCTATAAATGGCCCTGAACATTTTACTTTCAATTTCGATTTAACGGCTATTGGCGATTCTGCGTCAATTGCTTTAGTGGACAACAGCAAAACAAAAACTCTCGTATATTAAACATAGAACTTTTATTATCTTTGTAATTATTTTATTATCTTTTATCATCTTTGTAATTATTTTATTTTGTAAATATTCGTGGCTTAAACAGCGGGAAAATTTACTGTATGCAGTTCTGTGGATGTTTAGAAAAACTTAAACTAAACGAAAATTATTGTTGCTTTGTCAATATAATTTCTGTTTTTTCCCCCTGACTTTTTAACTGATGTGATCATCGTTTCATTAATTAAATTAGAATTAAACGAAATTTGATAAATGTCTGTGAATCATTAAAAAATCCCAGGGGTTTAGTTTTAGCCTACATGAACAAATAGCAGAATAAACAACAGAACATGAGGATTCATCATCATCACGCAGCTGCCGCGCTTCTGTGAACACAGCAAAATCCCCAGTGTTAAATGAACACCCAAAGTGTACATATGACTCCATCTTACCGGGAGTTAAAAAGTAACACTGAAGCAGTGTTAAAGTTAATGAGATAATTGATTGATGATTGAGTGATGATTGACAATTAGTGGTGACACCTGATGATAATAAGCAGAATCACTGAAGGAAAGAGAGAAAAAAAAGGTGTAAATTAATGTTTTATGGAATGTTTAATTTCAAGTCACCATGAAAGAGGTCAGCGTTTGCTTTAGTTGGGCTCTTGACTCTTTACCTTTTATTATTAATTTTCTCTGGCTGCTCCAACTTTGTGTTTGTGAAGCACATTTGTTATAGTCAGAGAAAAAAGGATCTGGTCACAATATAATTTATGAATGTCAAATTATGCCTGTTGTCATTTAGAGTCTAAATCTCTGACTGTGTACTTGATGAGTAGCTTTAGTGTTAATGATTGTAGTCCTGTGATTTTACAGCTTTAGATTCAACAGCAGGAAGACCATTTTTTTTTTCTTTTTTTTTTTAAGAATACTACATTATGTACTGAAGCTTCAGTGTTTAAACACACAGACATCAAGAATCAGCATCTGATTCTCAACAACGGTGACGATAAATAAATACAAAATACTGAGAAACAGATCAACTCTGAACATCACAAAACAAGCTACTGTCACAACAAAACAACAGAAAAATAAAGCAAACATGAACAATCTACGAAAATTACAGGACAATTCAGCTGCATAATTTATTCATGCAGCAATGCATGATGGGAGCCATGGATGAGTTTTGATTGCTGGCTCCCATCATGCACTGCAAAATGAAGCACTTTGTTTGATTGTCACCATTGTTGAGGGTCATATGCTGATTCTTCATGTCTGTGTGTGTTTAAAAAAAAACCCTTCAGATTATAAAAGCTCTGCTGGATCTCAAGCAGTAACAGATTTACTATAAAGACATAATATTTATATCACCAGCTAATACTGGATGTCACCAATGAATCTGAACATTTCACAATGAGAAAACACAACCATTATGACTGTGCTTCCCAAAGCATTGTGAACCTAAATTGATCAACTTTGGCTTTACAAACACAAAGTTGGAGCAGCCAGAGATAAATTAATGTTAATAAATAGAGTCAAGAGCCCAACTAAAGGAAATGCTTTTCACCATCATGGTGACTTCAAACTAAACTTTCATTAAAACATTAACATCTAAACATCTGTTAATTCTCAGTAAGAACTTTTGTTGATGTATGACAGAAATCAAATCAAACTGGTTAATAATAAGTGTAATAATGTTTAATGGCTGGAAGTCAGTTGTAGATGTTGTGTCTCTCTCTTTTTCTCTTGTTGTTTCTTCAATGATTCTACTTATTAACATCAGGTGTCTCCACTAATTGTCAATCATCACTCAATCATCACTCAATTATCTCATTAACTTTAACACTGCTTCAGTGTTACTTTTTAACACCCGGTAAGATGGAGTCATATGTACACTTTGGGTGTTCATTTAACACTGGGCATTTTGCTGTGAATGGAGAACAAAGGATTCAATTATATAAAAGGAATAAATAGCCTATGTCTATGCGCGAAATTTATTTCACTTAAGTAATTAACATATTACCAAAATGAAAGGGGAAAAAATGCGACAATATGAGTGTCGGTTCATTTTTGAGAAGTTCACAGAAAGGAAACCGAGACGGCAGAAAATGTCTTTGTTTATTTTACGAGCAATGTTTTGTTTTTATTGTGAGTACAAAAATAATAGGCCTATTTAACCCTTCACAGATTCGAATGGTGTTACATATATTTGACCATAAATGTCTGAGTATTTTAAGTTGTTTCGGCTTTTAGGATAAGAAAATTCAAGTGAACGCGTCGGCGCCTCACGCGCAACATCATTTTTAGTAACTTGACATCACAGCCTGTTAACTGTCAAAATAACATACATTCAACCAAATATATAAAAAGTTATACTGCTCATTTTAAGTAGTCTGTGTAGGCTACAATAAAAGCGTTTAAATAATTAATTCGTTTTGGCTTAACATTTATATATTATTAAAATATATATAATATTATTATATATTATTAAAATATATTATAACTAAAATAGCTATGTAGCTGTAATTTTGATCTTTAATGTTTGATCTTTACATATTCCCTCAATCTTTTAACCAAAGGGTTATTAACATTAGCCTATATCAGCAGGCAATGTTAGGCTATATAAAATAAATAAATAAAGAGAGATGAGCTATTGTACGTTTTTCAAAATTGCTTACACTACTTATTTATTGTGATTTATTGTATTTATTCAAAATAGAATAAAATAAAAACTATAGTTTTTTTTTTGTTTTTTTTTTTTGTTTTTTTTTAAATCTGTGCTTTTCATCCGCTCCTCTGTGTGGGTAGTGCAGTTTCACTATGCATATTAAACTACAAACAGCATTACAACAGTCTGTGTGCTGATTAACATTTCTGAAATAAATATTTCTGTGAAATACGCGTTAGGTTGCACAGAAGAAAGCCGATTTATGACATCTACTGATATAGTGGCAGAGGACTGTTATTTTGTTGAACGAACTGAAAATGACGTCACTGGCTCAGATTTGATTGACCAATCGGCTGAAAGGGGCGTGTAATGACCGCCCACATGTGGAAAACGAGTTTTGAAGTCGTGTTTCCGTTTTCTATCCGTGACCCGAAAAAAACGAAAATCGAGTCAAAATCTCGTTTTTCCGTTTTTTTTAACAAACGAAAAAACGGGAAACGACCGTTTTCTCGTTTCTGCCTATTTCATTTCAAATTGGAAAACAAACTATCAAAACGTACACGGACGGTCCGTGTATCTTTTGGTCATTCGTTTTTTGATTTAATAATGAAATTGGAAAATGAAAAATGGCACCTTTTTCGTTTTTCATTTTTTTCAAATAAAACGAAAAACAAGAATTCGGCTTGATTTTTCGTTTTTCGTTCAGGGGTAGAAAATGAATAAACAACTTGAATATTTGATCTCAACATGTGGGCGGGAATGAAACGCCCCTTTCCGCTGATTGGTCAAGCAAACTTTAAACTGTGCCGTCATCAGTTCTTCCGCAGTTCAGCACAGCAGAATAATAGTCCTTCGCTGCCATGGACTTAATACGTTTATTGCAACTATATAATCACTTTTAAATGTACATTTAATCTTAATCTCTATCTCTTGATCTCTATCTCTCAAACAGCCAGACTAACGAATGACTTGAGACACAAGTAGAGGCAGAGCCTATAGACAAGGCTTTCTTCTGTGTGTCCATAAATTTGGCGTGTATCACAGAAATATTATTTTTCAGATATAATAATTTATTTCGCACCTGCACTCACAATACCTTTGACACGCTGACTGTTTTATTATTGCTGACCACCATCGTAGTTAATGTTCACAGCACATCTATTATAGTTCTATTATGATTTTTATTCAGTCAACAGATGGATATCATAATGACATTATCTAATGTTTCAGTGATTGACTTTAGTGAAATATGAATTTGACATAACGATTTTAAGGTGAACTTGTTTGAGTTATATGAATAAAACCCTGAAATAAGACTTTGTACAATGAACCAGAGATGAAAGGTTTTCATATTTAATGCCATCTACCAGTGTCAGAAATTAACTTTCCCATATGGAACAAATGATTTTAAGGGGTATTTTTTTTTTTTTTACCTTTATATGTAATTTCTTTCCTAATCTTATTAAATATTTATGCTATCTATAAAGTTAAATTCTTAAATGTAGTCAAATAAATTAGAGTAATATGACACTAGGATGTTACCAATTAAATCACTATCAGTCAACCTCATGATGCTTTCAGATGTAGCTACTTACAGTAAATACATTTACACATTAATTACAACTGTATAATATAATGAGATTAATATTTTAAACAATATTTTTATTCAGAAATATGAAATGACAAACTGAAATGATACTTGGATTATGAAAGGAATATCGCCACTAGGTGGCGGTAAGTCATTGTGTTAAAGAAGAGTCATTTATTCATTTGTCGATTCATTCAAAGCGCTGATTCATTCAGGAATAAAATCAAGTGGCTGTCTATATTAATTGGTCACTGAATCATCGTCTATATTAATGGGTTGTTCAAAGACTCTTATTCATTCAGGAATGAAACAACTCTGTGCGCCTACTGCGAGTCAGTCGCTCAGTGGTTCCGTGAATTTATTTGCTTTGTAAGTTTATTTGGCAGAGAAAATAACCGTTCTGTATGCCATCAGTTAGCCGGCCAATACTTAATATTAATTAAATAATCTCAGCGTATTGCCTAAAACAAAAGTTATGACATCTGTGCAGGGTGCGATTTGTGAAAAAAAACAGAAGGGGGGGGGGGGGGGGGGGGGGGTTGTTTGTTTGTTTGTGTTTTTGAAAATTTGTTAAAACCACAGTAGCGCTATATACTATTTTTGCCAGCTGTTACAGAAACATTTTTACAAAAAAAAAAAAAAAAAATCTGATTTAACCTTGAGCTTTGAAGTATTAGATAGCTTAGATATTTGCACCACTACAATGACACTAATAATTCTTAATTTCTGATAGAAATGCAAAATCAAACGGTAGTTATTAATAGAATAACGAGACACAAACCTTTACATTCAATCGCGTTTGGTCCCATTTATTTTTGATCACAGTGCATACACATACAAACTTTAAGTCCAAAAGTGCGCACATTAGTAAAAATACACATACACCTCAGATTTCATTAGATAGAATAAGCCGGGCCGTACGCAGGGTTTCATAATTACTGAGGTCAGAAAATGTAGTTTCCTAGGGGGGTACATGGGCATGCTCCCCCGAAAATTTAGATTTCCCTGGTGTACATATGTGCATTTTTAAGACGTTTTAAGGCCAACAAATTGGATAACAATTTAAAACCATGTCAACATATGCATGCACAGTTTTGAGGCAGCTTTATTTGCATGTTTGGTAATTTCATGACTTACAACAGAACAATGACGGTCGCTCGTAGTTTCTTTTGCGCTTTATTTAAGCTATAATAAAGTAATTAAATGCAGCGCGCGCCGGCGCATTTGCGCATGCAATTCTTGAGTGTGCGCCGCTATCTCTGTGCTGTCGCGTGAGTCGCGCAGCGTTGCCACAGATTTTGATAGGTGGTCAGCAATAATAAAACAGGCAGTGTGTCAAAGGTATTGGCTATTAGGTAGTTGTGAGTGCAGGTGCGAAGTAAATTGTTATTTCTGAGGTATAATTATAATAGCCTATTTCTGAGCTAAACACGCGTTTTTATGGACACACAGAAGAAAGCCTTGTCTCTGCCTCTACTTGTGTCTCAAGTCATTCATTAGTCTGGCTGTTTGAGAGATAGAGATCAAGAGATAGAGATTAAGATTAAGATTAAATGTACATTTAAAAGTGATTATATACACTGTAAAAAAAGTCAGTAAAATATACAGCAAAACACCGTCAAATTCCAACGGTAATGGAGCGTAAAACCAAAAAACTTCCTTTTACTGTATTAAATAGATTGAATAACCGTTAATTGTGAGACTGGATAAAACTTTGTTTTTTACTGTAATAAAATGTTGAAATTATAAATATTTTCTGTGAAAACAAATAAATATGCATACATTTTACAATTAAATATTGTAATGTTGAAAATGTCTAAAAACCTTAGATTTTATGGTATTATTTGAGTAAAACTACATCTTATGGGGTTGTGCACATTGGAATTCACGGTAAAGACATTGTCAAATTTACGGTAAAATACCGGCAGCTGTGGTTGCCAGGAATATACCGTGAAAAAAATGTGGAATCTGTAAAAGACAATACGGTATACTGGTTTTGTAACCCTAAATTTTACAGTAGACAACGTATTTTTTTTTACCAAAATCATGGTAGAAAAAAACAAATATATTTGTCAATTATACAGGTCCACTATTTGGACGTCCAACCATGACCCAACTTGGACGTCATCTTGACGTTCAACATTTGACCTTTGAACGGGGTAATTTTTTTGGACGTCATTTGGACGTCAATAACAGATGCAGGAAATTGACATGATTAATATGTAATATTTGTTTTATAGGGCCTATCAACATGATTAATACACGAAGAGCTCAGATGCCATCTGAAATTTTCTTCTAGAATTATCATTTTTATCAAGCTTGTATATTTAAGTTCAATAATTTCACTTAAATGGCAATGCAAATTACCTATTAATTGTCATTTAAGTGAAAGTACTTAACTATACGTATTTTATGAGTGACAAAGTGTGTTTACTGGGTGAAAACCTTTGCTAGTGTTCTGGAAGAATGAGTTGATTTGAGACATGAATGAAGTGTTTTGGTAGATTTAGTGCATTTTGAATGTGAATTAACTGCTGTGCCACAATGAAAGTAGGTTAAGAGAACTGAAGAGTTTTGAAAAAGTGACCTAAGTATTGAGAAATGTGTCCTAGCGAATGTAGAAAACTGTAAATACACAAGATAATGAACTCAGTACTAAACAGGTGTGTCCTTATCAATAAAATAATGAATAACCATGGCAACCAGGGTGAACAAAAGGAAGTTTAGTCGCCTTCATTTATAAAGTGCTTTTTACAATACAGATTGTTTCAAAGCAGCTGATAATAGGAAATTACTGGAACAGAGATTGTTTTGACTGTACAGCAGCTCCAGAAAAAAAAGTTATTGTCCAGCTAAAGGAAGTTTTTGATTGATTCATTTCCACTGTAAAAATCATTTGTTATTAATTTACAAACTCAGGAAACAAGAAACAAATAGAAAGAAAAATAAAAGACCTTGAAAACAAAATCAAAACAGAAAACCATGACATAGTCATATTGCTTCTAAGAATTTCAGACATTTGATTGGTTAACCTACTAGATGAACAACCACAATCACATTTTCATGATTTATTGATAAGTGGTTTTATACACTCTTATGTAATCTTATACGTTCTCAAAGTATCTCATTTTCTGTGTATGAAAGAATGTGTTTTTGTGCTGATCTTCACTGTAGAATCTGAAGTCTTGAATCTGGACTCACTGAAACAGGAAGTAGAAGAGCAGAGGAGAGAAGAGCAGGAGGAAGCTTCCCTTAAACACTCCATCTAATCAAGATGATGAAGAAATGAGTATTAATTACCCTGCAAACAATCCTGCACTGGCCCTTTTTTTACAGGCCCCCAGCAGACAGCCCTCACTATTAATCTACAACAATAAATCTGGCAGTGCAGGGAGACAAACGTTTACCCTTCATGAAAATAATGGATAAAGATCAATAAAAAGAAACGGTCAATGACTAGCAGAAGCATCTGCCAAACAAAAACTGTAAAATTACAGTAAAATATCTTATATTATTCTCTGAAAATTGTAAATATCTTTTAGTTAACAATCAGCTAACAAGAGTAAATCACACATGAGCTAATATAACTATCACTGCATCAGCAGCTACACAGTTACTGTCTTTAAATGAAGCAACATGCAGCAGAGCATCAGTGTTTGTGGATCATCACTGACTGAAGCACAGGAGCTACTCTCCAGCACAATGATAACCTCACAAAACTCAGATAACAGAAACAACATTAAACACTTATTACAAACCACTCTGACTTTATTTCTTTCATTCAAAGCTATTATTAATTGAGGTTTAGATGTTTTTGTTTTATTGAACGTAATAAGTTTGAAGTCACCGTTATGGAGGAGAGCATTTGCTTATCCTTGACTTTTTAGCTTTCATTTTTCACTGGCTGCTGTGACTATGTGTTTCTGAAGCAAGTTTATTATGGTAAAGGTTATGAGAAAAACAACTTTAAATTGTGATGATTACTTATTGATGATTCAGTCATCATGTGAGAGCCTGATCAGTTTAATCATTTTTAATAGTAGCCTTAGAATAACACTGCATGAACTGTTGGCTTTCTTTAATGTTTTGACTGTTTTTCTCATTATGCAGAAATTATTCAACTCTGAACATCACAAAACAAGTCATAAAAAGAGATTTTTGTTTATTGTCACCATTATTTATGTCTGAGTGAGTCTAAAAATACAAAGCTCAAAACACTTTCTATATAATGAATAAAAAACTATCCAATTTTATCTGATAATTTCATATCATAAGGCTGCTGTAAAACTAACAGGTAACATACTCAGAGATCAGTGAATCAGGCCACTAAATAATCAATAAGTAATCAACTTACAATTTTTGCTATAATAAATGTGCATAGGAAACACACAGTTACTGCAGCCAAAGAAATGATGCTGAAAAGTCAAGAATCAAGAGCCCAACTAAAACGAACACTCAACTCCATTACGGTGACTTCAAATTTCTTTATTTTCAATGAAACATCAACAACAGCTAAAAGTTTTGTATTAAATAAACAGTCAAACTGTTAATGTTTAATGCTGGTCATGTGACAGTGTTTTTAGCTTATTTAAATAAGGAGATTTTACTTTAATTTTGTTTTTTGTTTGGCAGCCGTTGCTGCACTGTTAGCAATTTCTGTATTTTGTACAGAAATGACACAGTATTTTACTGTAATATGAACTGTATTTTACTGTAAAACAGTTATACAGTATGTTACTGTATTTAAAAGTTGCATTATGGGAAATATCCCATTGGCGTCAATAAAATACAGTATTTTTCATTTACTGTAAACTGAAATACAGTAAAAACCAATCACAGAGAGGCTTATTTTTCCGCTTGGAGAAAGAAGAAAAGGAAGACACCGATGCAAGAACCAGGCAGCAGCAAAGGTGTGTACAAATATTCCTGCTTTTTATTAAAATAATTTGTATTTTTGGTTTAACTAAAAGTGTACATATATGAGTCCATCTTGCCGGGTGTTAAAAATTAACACTGAAGCAGTGTTAAAGTTAATGGGATAATTGATTGATGATTGAGTGATGATTGACAATTAGTGGTGACACCTGATGTTAATAAGCAGAATCACTGAAGGAAAGAGAGAAAAAAGGTGTTAATTAATGGAATGTTTCATTTCAAGTCACCATGAAAGAGGTCAGCGTTTGCTTTAGTTGGGCTCTTGACTCTTTACCTTTTATTATTAATTTTTCTCTGATTGCTCCAACTTTGTGTTTGTAAAGCACATTTGTTATGGTCAGAGGAAATTTGATCTGGTCACAATATGTTTTGGTGATGATATAGTCATCATGCGGTGGCCTGGTGTCGTTTAGTGTCAAAATCTCTGACCGTATGCTTGATGTGTAGCTTTAGTATAAATGGATGTAGTCCTGTGATTTTACAGCTTGAGATCCAACAATAGTAGAAACTTTTTTTTTTTAAGAAAAATACATTACACACTAAAGCTTCAGTGTTTAAACACACAGACATCAAGAGTCAGCATATGATTCTCAAGAACGGTGACGATAAATAAATAAAAAAAACTGACAAACAGATCAACTCTGAACATCACAAAACAAGCTACTGTCACAACAAAACAACAGAAAAATAAAGCAAACATGAACAATCTACGAAAATTACAGGACAATTCAGCTGCATAATTTATTCATGCAGCAATGCATGATGGGAGCCATGGATGAGTTTTGATTGGTGGCTCCCATCATGCACTGCAACATGAAGCACTTTGTTTGATTGTCACCATTGTTGAGAGTCATATGCTGATTCTTCATGTCTGTGTGTGTTTAAAAAAAAAACCCTTCAGATTATAAAAGCTCTGCTGGCTCTCAAGCGGTAACAGTGATGTACTGTAAAGAAATATTATAAAATCTATGTAACCGGGTAACACTGAATGTCTCCAATGAATCTGGCCATTTCACAATGAGAACATCATCAAAACACAACCATTATGACTGTGCTTCCCAAAGCATTGTAAACCTAAATTGATCAATTTTGGCTCACAGCACATTTGGGAAATGCAGTCCAGTTTCTCTGGCCATAACAAATGCGCTTTACAACACAAAGTTGAAGCAGCCAGAGATAAATTAATGTTAATAAATAGAGTCAAGAGCCCAACTAAAGGAAATGCTTTTCACCATCATGGTGACTTCAAACTAAACTTTCATTAAAACATTAACATCTAAATATCTGTTAATTCTCAGTGAGAACTTTTGTTGATGTATGACAGAAATAAAATCAAACTGGTTAATAATAAGTGTAATAATGTTTAATGGCTGGAAGTCAGTTGTAGTTGTTGTGTCTCTCTTTTTCTCTTGTTGTTTCTTCAGTGATTCTGCTTATTAACATCAGGTGTCACCACTAATTGTCAATCATCACTCAATCATCAATCAATTATCTCATTAACTTTAACACCGCTTCAGTGTATGAGAGCAAACACATTCCACTGCGGAGTTATTTTAAATTTGTAAGTTTTTAAGATTGTTCTTATGACTGAATTTGTTCATTAATTGTTTTAAAATGCTGTAATGTTAAACGTTTATGTATAAATGTTACTGCAGGCTTGGGAATATCAGATTTTGTGAAGAAAACTGAAAGTTCAGTCTGCAAGAATATTAAAATGTTATTTCAAGTATTACAATTGAACAAATTATAAACGTTATACAGTTGTCATTGTCTTTTTATTATTTACTGAGACCTGTTAAAATACAGTAATTTACAATTTGTACAGCTTTATAGTAAATAGAAACAGTGGACAATGAATTACAGGAAATTTTACAGTGTAAAGTTATATGTTTTTGATTGTATTAAAATATATTTCTAGAGAAAAGTAAAAAAATTATTGTATTTTTACAGCAAAAAAATACTATACTGTAAATATGTTTACAGCAAGTTAAATGGTACTGTAAATACTGTATTAATACAGTATTTTTACTGTAAGTTGAATTTACAGTAAGTTACTGGCAAACTGCTGCCAGTAAGTTACTGTAATTTCTACAGGAAGTTTTTTACAGTGTACCACTTTTTGAAAGGGTCGACATTGTCCCAACCACGTTTTGAAACCTCTCGCGGCACGGATATGTAATACAAAAGAAACAGCTCTAGTTGATTAGCAGTTTGAGTTAATAATAGGCGATCTGGCGCTAGAATGTGTTGTTTTTGAAATCATGTTGAGTGCTCGTTGTCGCTGCTATCAGAGGCGCTACAGTGTTCTCTTGGCGCTCGTGCACACATGAGCAGTGTTCACACGGACGAGCGCTTCAATCTATCGCTTATCTGTTGCAGAGACTCTCTTGTTAGGTTGAAATCACAAAACAAAATAGCTACACATAAACGTATCCCTGCTCTTGATATACAATCACTGATGAACATCTTTGGTTTTAATGAGAAAAAAAAATCATTCATGATTGGGTTAGAACCCAGAACCTCTTGCATGCTAAATGAAAATGCTGCCACGAGTCTATCAGGACAACCTTATAAGAATTGCGGATCCTCGTATTTATTAACTAATGTACATACTCTCGGGACTAATGGCATATTGTATTATAGCAAATGTAAGGAAAAAACTATCATATTAATTTACGCCACTGCAAACAGCATCCCCAGCTTCACTTATTACTAACCAGATTGACTTGATTTATGTTAGACATCAACAAAGGTTGTTATTGAGAATTAGCAGAGGTTTTAACTCTGTTTCATTTGAAGTCACCATAATGGTGAATAGTTGTTCCATTAGTTGGGCTCTTCATTCTTATTATTCATTTGTTATATCTGACTGTTGTGACAGTGTGTTTGTTAAACACATTTGCAGTAGTAATGAAAGCTAAACAAAACAACTTCAGGTGATGATGGCTGTTTGGTGATTGTTTTGTGATCATCGTGAAATGGACTGTCATTTGAATCTAACAACTGTGTTGTACTATTGATTCATCTACCTTATAAATTCTGCGCAGCAGGGGCGCCTGAAAAATACTGTAAAATAACAGAAAATAAATGTCTTATTAAATGTTTTAAAATAACAGTTATTTACATTATTTTCTGGCGCTCCTGCTGCCAGAAAAGTACCGTCTTTTCACGGGATTTTTTTACAGTTTATCTATGCTTTTTTTCTGACAGTGTTTTTAAACAGACATTTTCTGGCGCCCCTGTGTCCTGTAAATATGTTTACAGCAAGTTAAATGGTACTGTAAATATTAATACAGTATTTTTACTGTAAGTTCAATTTACAGCAAGTTACTGGCAAACTGCTGCCAGTAAGTTACTGTAATTTCTACAGGAAATTTTTTACAGTGTGCCAGTCATTTGACCATTTTATCATCTAACTGTTTTGTTATTGTATTAATTAACTGATTATTTTTGTAATTTTACATACATTTGAAAGTAATTTAAGAAAACAGAAAAATACTGTATAAAAATACAGTAATTTTTCTGTATAAAATGTGAATTACTGTAATTCGTCATTAATTTTTATTCCTTCTGTGCAGAGTTATAATATTGAATTTCACATTAAATTTTGAAGAGCAGCCAAACAGAGCGTGGGAAATGAAAGTGGGCTGCCTACACAAAACCTGCATGGGTCCAAAGGTACAAAAGTTGCTCTGGGCCCAAACGGGCTGCCCATCATGGGTTTAATGAGGGCAGTCCAGTATGTGCTGCTCACAGAGAGACCGCAGTGAACCCAAAGCTGTGGGCCTCGCCTGGGCAAGCCCGCACTGGGCCTGTTTAGGTTTGGTGTGTGTTGGCCCTATCTAACAGTAGTCATTAAAAAGTACATCAATTAAATCTGTTTTAAAAAACAAAACAAAAAAAAAACATGCAGTGTTAGGGGAGCCAAACAAAGGCCAATACCTGCTGCATTTTCTGCATTGCAAAAGTTACTCTTACAGCAGCGGAGATCCACTATCGTACCATCTGGCATCTCTGCTTTCGTACTTTGACATTGAGTTGCACACCCTTTAATTGTGAAGGTTATGTTTTTGTAACCTGCAAAAAAGATAAACTTTCTAAATAGGCAAAAGAATCAATTCCAGAAATCATGTTCCTCTTGCAATACACAAACAATTGCAATTATGTGATGAGATTAACTTTCAGTAAACTACAGATGTAAATTTCCACATCACACTGGACTTACCATATGATAGATTCGCTGTACATGTTGAACATGCAGAACAATCATCTGGACATGTCTCCAGTGTTGCTTTACAGTTACCCCATGAATCAGGCACACACACATAACACTTGAGAGAATATCCTTAAAGACAGAGAGAGACATTCAGTGATCTCAGTGTACCAAATAATACATTCAATACTTGCTGTTTTTTTGTACCTCCAGTGAGAAAAAAGAAAAGAAGAACGACAGAGACTCACAGATCCATCTTGTCTCAGGAACAGAATGAAATCACAATGTTTCCGTTCCTTTTGTGTCTGTTCAGAAAGGGGTGGGTTCAACAAGAAAACTTCGTGAAGTCAAACTTGACACACTCAAACACTCACGATAAATGTTTCTCCTCCACAATAATGATCAGTTTTAAATAATGAATTATTAGTGTAAGATAATGATTTTAAATGAAAGGAACGACAGGACAGAACTAACATGAGCAGATGCTCTTCCATTATTTAACCACGTAGAAGGCAACCTTTTCATGACCTTACACAATGTTCCCTAAAAGATCTCTAAAGGTGACGAAAATTCTGAATATTTACAGAAAATACTGAAAGTGCTGCAGTTCAAGTTTCCTTATATGAGTTTAGGGGGGACGTTCCATTTTGGTTATTTCATGGTCACATAAGAACGTTACAAAGAGGACATTTGGGAAGTTAACAGAATGTCCTATAGACCTTATTTACCAGAGAAACAAGCGCGCCGCTATCTTTATAAAATTGTCTTTGAACTTCCGTTTTGCGGTAGCTCTGTACATTTCTATGGCATCGCTCTCAAAGAATAATTAGTTGGTTAAGTGGATTTACTTGTTGTAGAGTTAATGAAAGTTATCATGAGCATTGTTATGTTTAAAGCAGATGTCTTAACAAATGTCAGTAGATCGGGAAGATTTTAAAACGAGCAGTTCATTCATAAATGTAATATCGCTGTGGAAATACAAACCGGAAGTCAAAAGACAACGAGCGCAACGCTGAAAAGGGGCGGGGCTACATAAGGTCTATAGTAATAGTCCCCTAAACATTCCCAGAACATCCTGAATGTTCCCTGAAGGTCCACCAAATAACGTTCCCCAACCCTTAAAAGAACTCCACATTGTGACCATCTCTGAACGTTAGGTGACGTCTTTGGCACCATGCCCTTTTCAAAAAATCCTAAAGGATTCCAGAAAGAAAACTGTACGGGATTCTAATTAGAATTTCTATCATATTTTGAAACCATTCCTATAAGTTTCCTATAGGACTCTGTCTTATAGACATAAATACCATAATTTCTGGGAAGTTGTACAAAGGATTTGGTTCTTATTCGGTTCATTTTCTTTGCAAGATCTTGTTTACTGAGACAATGTACACTGTAAAAAAATAAATAAATAAATAAAAAACTTTAAAAAATGTGTGAAATGCCCTGGCATTAAAGATTTATAAAAAAAAAATAATAATAATAATTTTTATAAAATGATCAAAGACTGGCAAAAGCGGGTACAGAACAAAAACTGTAAACTTAAAGTAAAGCATCCTAATTTATAATCCTTTAATATCGAATATCTAATTTATATCTTTCACACCTGATTCAACTCTTGAGCTCATTAGAGACTGGATGTGTCAGATATAGAGAGACGGACAAAATGACCTCCAGGACAGGTTTGAGAAGCACTGCTCTAGATCTCACCATCCACACTTATTTCAAACCAGCATGACTTTATTTATTTCATACAAAACTACTTAATCAGAATTAACATAAGTTTAGATGTTGATGTTTTATTGAAAATAATCAAGTTTGAAGTCACCGTTATGAAGTTGAGTGTTTTCTTTAGATGAGCTCTTGATTCTTGACATTTTAATGTTAGAGTTTTTTCTGGCTGCTCAAACTGTGCTTCAAAGCATGCTTGTTTCAAATTAATTATGGGTCTCTAAACATACAGAGAACATCCTGAATGTTCTGTGGAGCTTATGACCGTCTCCGAATGTTTTGGAAATGTAAAAAAATGTCATTGCCAGTCACAGATCTTGCTGAAGCAGATGAATTTAATAGCATGAAATTGTCTCCAGAGGGGGAACATGGAAATAGTATTGTGTCAGGGTAAATTATTTACATTAAGAAATGGCATTCAAGTTTAAAACTAAGATGGTTCCTGTAGTTTTGTTAGACTCCCCTTCAGCTGTAAAATCTGTAAAACGCTGAAAAAAATCTGTAAAATCAGTAAAAGCTGTAAAATTATTAGGCAAGACTAAATGGACACATATTAATAATTGTAAATTAGCTCATACTCCCACCTTAGATTAGTAAAATGAGACAGGTGAAATGCTGTCGCAAGGAGTCATGAAAAGAACCTTGTCCTTTAGTGACTTGGGAGCCTGTGATGACGATATGGCGGGTGGGGGCTAATGGGTAGTTTACACCACCTTCAGTTTAGTCGCCACACAGTCTCTGAGATATCTGTCTATATCGCTATAAGGGAGTCAAAATAATTCCTGCAAGATTTAAACAAACTTGTTTTTCAAAAAGTTTTCTTTTCTTTTGTTTTGTTGTTGCAGATCGACAAGAAGTTTGCTGAGAGAGTTCAAGCCTATCACGCCGAGGACACTCTGTGACAACAACACTGACAATCAGAATAACAGGAACTCCAGTCAGAGAGACTGAACTTCAAAATCTTCGACTTCAAGATGGATCTTCTGGAAGAACAGACTACAGAGACATTTTAAGAACAATCAGCTGAGGCATTTCAAGAACAGAGACATTCTGGGCTTTCAAGGTCACAATTAGAGAATTTTTGTCACATGACAGAGCTATATAAGCAATGGGCTTTACATCCATTCAGGATGATTTATGGGTACACCACCCTGAATATCGGCTAAGTTGGACTCTATCTATGTGCACTCAGTATTTGTTTTTGTTTTCAGTCCACACACGTACAGGGATGCTGAGGTTCAAATCACATACAGGGTTTAAGCCTGAATATCAAATAAAGCCAGGTCTATGGATCATTTTGATTAACTATCACACTAAACGGTGGAACCAGGCTAACATATTGCCATGATACTTTACTGTGTTGGTTCCTTACTGATTGATAACTCAGATCTATTATTTCCATCTATGGTTGGAACCTCACAACGGAGATGTTAATTTGGCATTGCCTTTAGCGCACATGTATGCCAAGGTGCTCAATGTATCCAATAACTGGACAAGTAACATCCACAGTAAACCCGGATAAGTTCTACTAACTCAAAAAATTTGAGGCAACTGATTGCCTCTTCTTTTTTTTTAAGTTTGCAAACGTAAATATCATCAGCAAGCAGCTAATTTTTTTTTGAATAACCGTAAATTACAAATAAACATTAATTTAAATCAACACTCATGTCAAAAGGGTCAAGACGCTGACCAATGTCGATTAGGAGACGCACTAGAGTATAAATTATTTAAGCGTCGATTATGGGACGACTCAAGTAAACTTCAGGTGCGCAGGGGAAAATTACCATAAGAGTGTTGATACATTGATGTTTTCTTTTCTTAAAGGTGCCCTCGATGAAAAATTGAATTTATTTGGCATTGTTAAATAACAAGAGTTCAGTACATGGAAATGACATACAGTAGTTTCAAACTCCATTGTTTCCTCCTTCTTATAATCTCATTTGTTTAAAAGACTTCCGGAAAACACTCGGATTCAACATAACACCGACTGTTACGTATTTATTAATATGTAGACCCCAATTTTGCATAATGCAGCCCATTCGACGCATTAGACAAGGAAAGGCAGTTTAACGGCTGGATCTGTGCACAGACAAGGTAAGCAAGCAAGAACAACAGCGAAAAATGGCAGATGGAGCAATAATAATACATGATCCATGATATCATGATTTTTAGTGATATTTGTAAATTGTCTTTCTAAATGTTTCATTAGCATGTTGCTATTCTGTTAAATTGGTTAAAGTTACATCGTTTCTTATTATTACGGAGACGAGAGTCGTTGCATTTTCATTTTTAAACACGTCATTTAATGCATAAACACAACTTCATTCTTTATATTTCCAACAGTGTGTAATGTTAGCTTTAGCCACAGAGCATAGCCTAAACTCACACAAAATAAACTAACCATCTAAATAAATACTTTACTCACATAATTCGAAGCATCATACAGCATGATGACGAACATCTTGTAAAGATCCATTTGAGGGTTATATTAGCTGTGTAAACTTTGTTTATGGATGTTAGTCCAGAGCTCTGGGCAGAGGGAACGCATCTCTTAAAGGGGCGGCTGAAAAAATAGGAGATATGCCCCAAAATAGAGAAAAAAATTAATTAAAAAAAATCTATGTATTTTGAGCTGAAACTTCACAGACACATTCAGGGGACACCTAGGACAATTACATCTTGTAAAAAACAATCTAGGGCACCTTTTTATTATTGTTTTTTATATTTAATTTCATAATCATTTATAATCATTGTCATTTATGTAGTTGTCATTTGATTTATCATTTATTAATATTATTATTATTTACATCATTTATTCATTTTATCATTATTATTATTCATTCATGTCATTTAATGTTTTTATATTTACAGTTATTACTTATTAGTTCTTTAAATCATATGATTGTGTGGTCTAAAGGGATGTTTGTCTTCAGGGTAGGAGATAAGAGAATTTCCATTTCAAGTTTTTCCCAGGATGATGTTGTAAGCAGTAATTTTCCATTGTTTTTCCCTTGGTATAATGACACTTATTGGAATTGTACTGGTCAGACAAAGTCAGAGCATTGAGTAATGTAACATCTAGATGAAGTCTGAGCATTAAACCATATGCAACTAAGATTATTCAATAAACTCTGCTCTGTTATTATCATCACTTCATCTGTTTCTGCTCTTCTCTAGCTTTCTCAGTCAAACTCTCAGGCTGATTGAAGACTGTTAAAGGGTTAGTTCACCCAAAACTGAAAATTCTGTCATTTATTACTCACCCTCACGTCGTTCTACAACCGTAAGACCTTCGTTCATTTTCAGAACACAAATTATGATATTTTTGATAAAGTCCAATGGCTCAGTGAGGCCTGCATTACCAGCAAGAAAACGAACACATTCAGATGCCCAGAAAGTTACTGAAGACATTTAAAACAGTTCACGTGACTACAGTGGTTCAAACTTAATGTCATGAAGTGACAAGAATACTTTGTGTGCAACAAAAAAAAAAAAAGAAAAAAGACTTTATTGAAGAATATCTAGTGATGGGCGATTTCAAAACACTGCTTCATGAAGCTTCAAAGCTTTATGAATCTTTTGTGTCAAATCAGTGGTTTGGAGAGTGTATCAAACTGCCAAAGTCATGTGACTTCAGTACACAAAACTTTGTTACATCATAAGTGTTTCAAAAAATCATGTAGATTTAGTAATATAGAGAGCATATGAGATCAATTACAATGTTATGATGAACTATATGCCTTTCTCCACTGATGTTCAAAGCGTTCGTAAGGATACTGATTTTCAGAAGGCAGCTGTCTGACTCTGAGATGGTGAACGGGAACATGGTTTGTGTAACATTAGCAACACATTATTACCTGTTTGATCACATAGTCGAGCAAAATGCTAATCATATTAATTACAGTTATGTGTCCGATGTTGTAAAGACTGACACCATTATGCAGCGTTTAACTCAGTGAGTTGACCGAGTGGATCTCTGAGCTGCGTGAGCGAGTGGAGGTGGGGCTAATTTACATATTCATATATTCATATGCATATCCATGTGATTTCCTACAGATATTCCATTCCCTGCAAAATCAAAACATGAGGTCAGACACACTGCATTAAGCAAGAATTAGTTAAATTCATTATCATTCTTTAACAAGATCATCATCATCTTTTGACATATTTTTATCCCCTTAACCAGCACCTCCACAAGCTGAAAATGACATGCAAAATGAAATGGCTGCACCTCTTTGGTCTGCAGACACAATCCCGGTCTCGTTTGAAAGCAGATACTTGAATTTCTTGTCCATTTTTTTTCTTTTTTTTATTTATTTCTTTTTCTTTCTTTTTTTTTGTATGATATCAAAAAAGCAACATTAAGACAAGGATTTGATAGTCTTGAAACATTTTAAAAATGAAGATAAATGTTTGGTTCTGGTTTAAGTCGGACAAAATTCTGCAAGCATTTTTCAAAGTAAGTGTTTTTATTCACTTGTTTTGAATAAAAAAACTTTGGGATTTCTTAAAAGATGGGGAATTACAAAGCAGGAGTGAATCCCAAGGAGAAAAAGTCCATGCTGCAAAGACTGTCAAAGACTGTATTCACCTGCACTCGCAGCGCCCTCTTCTGGCTTTCAGTTGCTCTTACATATTTATCACCTTTACCCTCCTTCACCTGTAGAGGGAGCACAAACATTAAATAACACTTTATTTTGATGGTCTTTTTGATGGCATTTTTTGGTTTCTAAGTGAACAAATTAGGTATTTGCAGTTTAGCAGAACTGGTCTAAAGATCAGATAAATGAGTGAATGGATTCACAGAGTCACCTCAAGTACCACTTTTAGTGTGTAAGCAATTCAAAAAACTATAACATTTTTGGAAAGAATATGTAAATGTGCAAATTGACCTGTAGGCAGAGGTGGAAAGTCCAGGGGTCAGAAAGTAAAAGTCCTGCCATATTTTTGTTTTGTTTTATGTTAAAGTTAATGAGATAAATAAGTGTTTAATTGAGTGATGATTGACCATTATTGAAGACACCTGATGATAACAAGCAGAATCACCAAAGGAGAAAATCACAATTTTTAAGACACCATCACAGAGATCAGGGTTTGCTTTAGTTGAGCTCTTGACCCTTGACTTTTTAATATTAGAATTTTTTTGGGCTGTTGTAACTGAGTAATAACAGCCAGACAAGCAAAGAGAAAAGATGATCAGGTGGTGTTGGTTATGTTTTCACATAATCATTATTTGACCTGAATCACTGAACTCATTTAGAGCCCAATCTCTGAGTTAGATTTACATTATTGATTACAGCAGCACTGTGATTCAGAAGATCAGCTTTTTACAATATAATGCAAAAGATTTCTTAAAAGTTGTTCTGATAAAAAAAAAAACAAACAAAAAAAACTTTCTTTTAGGCACACACAGACATCAAGAATCAGCGTATGAATCTCAACGACGGTGACAAGCAACATATTCTGATAAACAGATCAACTCTGAACATTAGAAAACAAGCTACTAAAAAGTCACATAAAAACAGCAAAAAATAAAATAGTGAGAATAAAGAAAATTACTAAAACAATTAAGCTCATAATTTATTCATGCAGCAATGCATGATAGGAGCCGTGGATGAATTTTGATTGGTGGCACCCAGAATGCATTGCATCATTCTTTTTGACAGTCACCACTGTTGAGATTCACAGTCTGATTCTTGATCTCTGTGTGTCTAAATGAAGAGCTTTTCTTTTTTTAAACAACTTTTGATACAACCCTGGATTATTTTGAAAAAACTGGATCTTCTGCTGTAGAATCACAGTGCTGCTGTAATCAATAATGTAAATCTAACTCAAAGATTGGGCTCTAAATGAGTTCAGTGATTCAGATCAAATAATGATTATGCGAAAACATAACCAACACCACTTGATCATCTTTTCTCTTTGCTTGTCTGGCTGTTATAACTCAGTTACAGCAGCCCAAATAAATTCTAACATTAAAAAGTCAAGGGTCAAGAGCTCAACTAAAGCAAACCCTGATCTCTGTGATGGTGTCTTAAAAATTGTGATTTTCTCCTTTGGTGATTCTGCTTGTTATCATCAGGTGTCTTCAATAATGCTCAATCATCACTCAATTAAACACTTATTTATCTCATTAACTTTAACTACGCTTCAGTGGGTGGAAAAAAATATGGCAGGACTTTTACTTTCTGACCCCTGGACTTTCCACCTCTGAATACATGTAAATGTAAATTAGCACACAGTCAAATAAAGGCAGGTACCTGCTGCATTGTTTGCTCTATTATCTGCTGCATTGCAAAGATCAGTGTCACAGCAGATAGACTTTGTCACACCTGGCGCCTTTTCGGTCCCTGGATCACATTCCTCTGCACACCCTTTAGTTATGACGGACATCTTAGTGGAACCTGCAAAAAGGACAAACTTCTTATATAATAGGCTAAAGAAACAAAACCAGAAATCATGTTCCTCTTGCAATAGACAAATAATTGCAATTATGTGATGAGATTAATATAATATACTTCTACTTCATATTATCACTTTCAGTAAACTACGACAGTAAATTTCCACATCACACTGAACTTACCATCTGATAGTTCCACTGTAATGCTTGAACATTTAGAAAATCCAACTGGACATGTTCCCTCTTGTGCACTACAGGAACCCTTCTGATCAGGCACACACACGTAACACTGGAGAGAATATCCTTAAAGACAGAGAGAGACATTCAGTGATCTCAGTGTACCAAATAATACATTCAACACTTGCTGTTTTTTGTACCTCCAGTGAGAAAAATGAAAAGAAGAATGACAGAGACTCGCAGATCCATCATGTGTCAGAAACAGAATTAAATCACAATGTTTCTGTTGCTTTTATGTCTGTTCAGAAAGGGGTGGGTTTAATGAAGAAACTTTGTGAAGTCCTACACACACGTGACACATTCCGACACTCATGTTAATTGTTTTCCTTTCCAAAATACCTTATGATCAGCTTTAAATAGAGTAATGAAAGTGAATGATTTTAAAAGGAAAAATATATATATTTAAGACAAAAGTTGCAACGCTGTTCTAGCTGGTTTCTAAACGGGTGTTCTGATATTGATATTGGGTGTTCTGGCTGGTTAATAGACATTTCTGATTTCTAGCTGGTTGATTGATGTGGACACTCAATATAATTTACATGTGTGTCTGTTTCTCTAGTTAATGCTAGAACTTTTCTCTTCCACAACAAGAAATGAGCAGCTAATACTGTAGCATAGGACTGGATAAGAATACATGTTGAAATTGTTCATTTATGTTTTTTTTTTTTTTTTTAGTAAAAATAAACTTGTTATTGTTTAGAGCTGTTATGGTTGACATCTTAAAGAGTTTTTGTGTTGGATTTGTGGTTACCATTGTGCAGAAGAGTGCAGCTTGTGATTAGGACACGGGTGGCTTCATGGTGGATTATGCTAAATTAACTCTAAATGAAACAATGCGCTAATGCAGGTGAAAGGTAACTTCGTCAAATTTCCATGTTAAGTTATATTATACTAGCAGTTCATTTTATTTGAAATATATCAGATTAAATTTACAGGCCCATAACTCAGTTATGTTAAAATTAGTTAGTTTGTTTGTTTTTAACAAAATGTTACATTTCCACTGTTGTTGCAGCACCTGTAAGTAATACTAGCATCTCCATCAATCAAATATAACATTGAGTTTCAATAAATCACAACTAGTGATAGCGATTCAAACACTGAGAAGATACATTGGTTTTTACATTTTGTTCTGCACAAGAACCTGTCAGACTTTCACACTCATTACAGCTGAGAGAGTATATTTATATATTACAAAACAAGTTTTACTCTAAAGACAAGAACAACAAGAAAATCAAATCCAAAAATCTGAACAAGTTGTGTTCCAAATTTCAGGTTGATATCTCAAAAAATGAGCTTTCAGTAAGATTTTGTTTGGGTGCAGTACCACACTTTTTCACTAGATGCCAACCAAGCTCCATTACTGACTATATAAGGGCGCCTCCATTTCCATATATGGTTTGAATGATCTGAACCATATATTTCCATTATTTTCATACAATTTATGAAGTAGACATACTATATAGAAGTTGTATGGGATGTTTGGCAGAATTTGATATTCAACCTCTAATAAACATGAAACTATCATGTATGTGGGTTATAGCTCGCCACCGCCATCATAAATTTGGCATGAAAACAAACATGTTTTCATGCCAAATAAATTCTAACATTAAAAAGTCAAAGGTCAAGAGCTCAACTAAAGCAAACCCTGATCTCTGTGATGGTGTCTTAAAAATTGTGATTTTTCTCCTTTGGTGATTCTGCTTGCAGAGGTGGACATTCCAGGGGTCAGAAAGTAAAAGTCCTGCCATATTTTTATCTCATCCACTGAAGCATTAATGAGATAATTAAGTGATAAATTGAGTGATGATTGAGCATTATTGAAGACACCTGATGATAAAAAGCAGAATCACCAAAGGAGAAAATCACAATTTTTAAGTTACCATCATCGAGGTCAGGGTTTGTTTTAGTTGAGCTCTTGACCCTTGCCTTTTTAGTATTAGATTTTGTTTGGGCAGTTTTAACTGCATTAAAACCAACCAGACAAGCAAAGTTAAAAGATGATCAGGTGTTGTTGGTTATGTTTTCTCAAAATCATTATTTGATCTGAATCACTGAACTCATTTAGAGCCCAATCTCTGAGTTAGATTTACATTATTGATTACAGCAGCACTGTGATTCTGCAGAAGATCAGCTTATACAATACAGAATTTTTTTTTTTTTTTAAAGTTGTCCTTATCACAAAAAAACAAAAACAAAATTCTTATAGGCACACACAGACATCAAGTATCAGCCTGTGAATCTCAACAACGGTGACAAGCAACATATTCTGATCAACAGATCAACTCTGAACATTAGAAAACAAGCTACTAAAAAGTCACAGAAAAACAGCAAAATTTTAATAGTGAGAATAAATGAAATTACTAAGACAATTTAGCTCATAATTTATTCATACAGCAGTGCATGATGGGAGCCATGGATGAATTTTGATTGGTGGCTCCCAGAATGCACTGCAACATGCTTTATGATGGCCACCACTGTTGAGATTCACAGGATGATTCTTGATGTTTGTGTGTTTAAATGAGTGCTTTTTTTTTAAAAATCAGAACTCTAAAAAAAAAATAAAAAATTTTATTGTAAAAGCTGATCTTGTGCTGTAGAATCACAGTGCTGCTGTAATCAATAATGTAAATCTAACTCAGAGATTGGGCTCTAAATTAGTTCAGTGATTCAGATCAAATAATGATTATGTGAAAACATAACCAACACCACCTGATCATGTTTTAACTTTGCTTGTCTGGTTGGTTTTAATGCAGTTAAAATTGCCCAAACAAAATCTAATACTAAAAAGGCAAGGGTCAAGAGCTCAACTAAAACAAACCCTGACCTCGATGATGGTAACTTAAAAATTGTGATTTTCTCCTTTGGTGATTCTGTTTTTTATCATCAGGTGTCTTCAATAATGCTCAATCATCACTCAATTTATCACTTAATTATCTCATTAATGCTTCAGTGGATGAGATAAAAATATGGCAGGACTTTTACTTTCTGACCCCTGGAATGTCCACCTCTGTCTGCTTGTTATCATCAGGTGTCTTCAATAATACTCAATCATCACTCAATTAATCACTTATTTATATCATTAACTTTAACAGTGCTTCAGTGGGTGGAATAAAAATATGGCAGGACTTTTACTTTCTGATCCCTAGGGCCTGTACCATGATGGCAGATGAACAAACTCAGTTGCCTGGAAAATCCAGCCTCACCACTGTACCAGCGGATGAGTCTGGTCGGCCATTGAATCAATTTGATTTCTAAGGCGGTGCAAATCCGAGCAAACAGGAAGCGGAGTAAACCAATCAGAGAAGGGCGGATATGACGTTAGCAAAGCGACAAGAGAGTCAATAGCGAAAAGTAAATAAACGGCCCCGGGCAAGCACGAAGAGTAGTTTAACATGGCTAGCGCTAGAGAAAGCGACGTTAATGACTTGTGTCGTTGTTGCAGTAAGAATTTGAGAATATGTGGTGTTATTGCCAATTGTGTGTGTGTGTGTGTGTGTGTGTGTGTATGTGTGTGTGTGACATCGAATCAGGCCATCAAGCTGTTCAATAAACTGTTTAAAACATACAGTCACCCGATCAGTGCTGAGATTATAGATGGCATAAACAAAGACGTAATGAATCTTGACAAAACTGTCTCGTGTCTCTCTCTCTCTCAATTCAATTCAATTCAATTCAATTCAATTCAGATAGCTTTATTGGCATGACAAAAAAATACATTTTGTATTGCCAAAGCATTTAACCAACATGGAAAAATATTTAGAACAACAGAACATCTGAGTAAAGTCTATGTAGAAAAAATAATAAAATAAATAAAAATAATTTTAGTAACAAAATAAAAGAAATAATTATAAAAATAATAAATAAAGATTATAATACGGAAATCATGTAACAACTGCACTTTTTTGAACATTAAATACATTATATACATGTGTGTAGGTCTGATGGGTGTGTTTACTGGCTGTTTATTTCTGGTTGTCCCTCAGGAGATGGCAAGATGCTACAAATCTTTTAGCTATGTTGGAACATTTGGCTTCTTCGCCAAGAATGTAACATAGTTTTTGGATTGGGCTATAGGAGTTAAATTAGGGAAATATTTTATAAATTTTGGGGAAGTAGTGGTCTCTGATTTCTTGGCATTTTGGGCATTCTGTGAGGAAGTGCAACTCCGTCTCCGTCACTCCCAGGATGCAGTGCGAGCAGAGTCTGTCCTCACGGGAGAGCCAGGTCTGTCTGCGCCGGCCCGTCTCTATGGCCAGACTGTGCTCGCTGAGTCTGTACATCGTCAGTGTTTTCCTGAGTTTCACATCACTCACTGTGCTCAGGTAGTTCGCAATAGTGTATTCTCGATTTAGTGCCGAATAGCATTCCAGTTTGTGTTGGTTTTTAATGGTGTTTGTCCAATGGGTGATGTACTTGTCTTTTTCAGTGTTTATAATTTGTGTAAGCCAAATGTGTGTGAGTGTGTGTGGGTCCTGAGGCTGGTCAGTCTCAGCACCAGCTGGCACAGGGGACTCTTACTTACGCTCAGCTCTTGGTGTTTTAGGGCTTTGTAATGGTATGTGTTGGGGTCGTTTGTTTTTAGGTGTTTCCAGAATTTGATGGCTCTTTTTTGGATGTTTAGAAGGAGAGGGTATTGGCCTAATTCTGCCCTGCATCCATTGTTTGGCGTCTTTCTTTGGACTTTGAGTATTCTTTTACAGAATTCTAAATGTAGAATTTCAATCGGATGTTTTTCCCAATTTAAGAAATCAAATTTTATAGAAGGACCCCACACTTCACTGCCATATAAAACAATAGGTTCGATTATAGATTTGAAAAGTTAGATTTAATGCAGTTTTTAACCCAACGGTTGGGTTTGTCCATATTTGACCCAAATTTGGGTTGAAACAACCCAGCATTTTTTAGAGTGTGTTTGAGTTATTTTCAGGCCAAGGTAAGTGTATGTTTTTGCGCTTTCAACGGTTCTGTGTGATAGTGTGAATGTGCCCAGCCAACATAGCCTTGCAGCCTTCAATGAAATCAACTGAAGATAAAAGACATTAAATCTCTGAAGATCTGATTAAACAACTCCACAAACAGCATTACCAACTTCACTCATTACTAACCAGATTGACTTTATTTCTGACATTCATCTACAAAAGTTGTTATTGAGAATTACCAGAGGTTTAGATGTTGATGATTTGTTGAAAATAAGTTTGGTTTGATGTCACCGTGATCGAGGTCAGAGCTTACTTCAGTTAGGCAGTTTGACTCTTGACTCTTTTAGCATTTCTATGGTTGCTCTTGCTGTTTGTTGTGGCAAGAAAATGTGGTCAGCTGCTAAATGATAAAAATATAGTCATCATTTAGTGGCTTAATTCACTGATCTAAAGATTGAGCTTTTTATGAGCAAAAGGTGATTAACTTTGTGCTGGATCTTCTCTGGAATTACAACACTAAAAATGTTTTAATCAGAAAATTTGAAAAACACATTGTTCACTAAACACTTCAAACCTCCTGCAAGATTCACTTACACAGACATCAAGAATCAGCATATGATTCTCAACAATGGTGACATGCTTCATGCTGCAATGCATTCTGGGAGCCATGGATGAGTTTTGCATGAGGCACCTAGCATGCATTGCAGCATGAAGCATGTCACCATTGTTGAGAATCATACGCTGATTCTTGATGTCTGTGTGTGAATAGATCTTGCAGGAGTTTTAAAGGATTTAATGTACATTGTATTTTTCAGATTTATTATTCTGATATTTGTAACTTTCTTTTTTAGTTGTTCTGGAGAAGGTCCACCACCAAACTAATATTTTTTTCATATAAAGCTCAGTCATTAGATCAGTGAACAAAGCCATAACATGATGACAATTAGATTCATATCATTGAACAGCTGACAACAGCTAAACATATCGTCTCTTGCTTTTCTTGCCATAATGAACAGCTAGAGCAGCCAAAGAAACATTACTACTAAAACAGTCAAGAGTCAAACTGCCTAACTGAAGTAAGCTCTGACCTTGATCACGGTGACATCAAACCAAACTTATTTTCAACAAATCATCAACATCTAAACCTCTGGTAATTCTCAATAACAACTTTTGTAGATGTATGTCAGAAATAAAGTCAGTCTGGTTAGTAATAAGTGAAGCTGGTAATGCTGTTTGTGGAGATGTTTAATCAGATCTTGAGAGGTTTAATGTCTTTTATCTTCAGTTGATTTCATCAAAGGCTGTGGTTGAAGTAAGTCGTAGTTCTTGTTGTTTCTCTGTCCTTCAGTGATTCTGCTCGTTATCACCTAATTATCTCATTAACTCCAGCATGTTTCTGTGTTTCATTTAACAGCCTGTAGTGTGCACACTGAGCAGTGTTCAGTTCATCTGGGCTAACCCATGTGGGACCTCCATGGAAACCATGGACAAAAATGTCTGGGCCCCAGTTAGGTAGCCCAGGTGACACCCATCTGGACCCCACCATGCTGTGTTGGCTGGGTGTGTGTTGGTCCCTGAGATCTGGAGCATTTCTGGAACATCATGATTCTAGTTTTTTGGAGGTTGACTGTCAGGGCCCAGGACTGACAGTAATCCTCCAGCAGATTCAGGCTGTCCTGAAGCCCTTCTTTAGTGGGCGACAGGAGCACCAGGTCATCTGCATAAAGAAGACACTTTATTTCTGTGTCGTGTAGAGTGAGACCTTGAAAGGGAGCGTTTTCTATTATATTGGCCAATTGGTTGATATAAATGTTAAAGAGGGTAGGGCTACATTGATTTGATCAAATCATAGAATTTTCCCCCTATTCCACTGTCAATAAGTTTTAGGCAAAATCCTTCATGCCAGATTGAATCGAATGCTTTTTTGAAATCAACGAAACAAGCAAAAATTTGTCTTTTGTTTTGATGTACATATTTATCAATTAGTCTTTGTAATGTACAAAATGTGATCGGATGTGCAACATTTTGGAAGAAAGCCAATTTGACATTTACTCAAGGCATTGTGCTTCATAAGGAAGTCTAGGAGTCTTGTGTTCAAGATGCTGCAGAAAACCTTCCCCAGGTTACTGTTCACACAGATGCCTCGGTAGTTGTTGGGGTCTGATTTGTCACCATTCTTGTGGATGGGGCTGATGAGGCCTTTGTTCCAGATCTCATGGAAGAACCCGACACTCAGAACATCATTGAACAGTTTTAGCATGGCCAGTTTGAAGCTTTGGTCTGTGTGTTTCAGCATCTCATTCAGGATGCTGTCAACACCACAGGCTTTCTTGGACTCAAGGATCCTTAATTTGTCTTCCAATTCTTTTATTGTTATGGGGAAATCTAAGGGGTTTTGATTTGCTTTAATTGATCTTTCCAAATTGTCTAGTTTATTAATTATTTAATTTTGATTACAATTTAGAATTTCAGTTGGGCTACATAATTCTTTGAAGTGGTTTTTCCACTTCTCCCCATCTTGGATTGCCAGAACTTCTTGATTTGGTTTGTATAGTAATCTCCATTTATCCCAAAATTTGTGTGAATTTATAGACTTTTCGATTTCTTTAAACTGGTTTTGCAAAAACTGTGCTTTTTTCCGACGGAGTGTGGCTTTATATTGTTGACGATGTACAGAGCCAGTCCTCGGCAGAGCTGCAGCAGCTGCCGTCCGTGAGCGTTCACTGTGTGGTCACAGTTTTGTCTGGTGGGGTAACAAGGGAAAAGGTTATTACTGCCAGTGATGAATCTTGTACCATAAGATTCTAAGAAATCAAATTCTTCTCCAGTTCTGGCGTTTAGATCACCCATAAGTAGCACATTTCCCGTTCTATGGTTTGAAAGGTTTCCTCTTGGAAGTACGGAGACTCAAGGGGGGGTATATATGTGGCACAAAGGAAAACAGGTTGAGATGCTGATATTATTCCTTTTTTAATTTTCAGCCACAGGTGATATTGATCTTTTTTGACTGATTCTATGGACAGTTCAGATTTAGTCCAGATAGCTTTTCTTACTCAGTGACACCCACACAACCATAAACACTTATTTTACACATTTCACATGAACTGCACACACCCACACCACATTCACATTCACATTTGCACTGACACACACACCACTTCTCTTCTGTTATTCTGGTAAACTGTAACAACAGTTTAAAGTATACACCCACCAATTTCACGTACTCTGTCCTAGGACTTTCATCTTCAAGGCCAGAAAATGAACACTTGCTCACATATTTTTATGGAAATGTATTAACTAAAACATAGCTTTATATCTTGCAAAGAACATCAGAATAATACATATAAAGTGAAAAAAAAAGAAGAAAAGTTTACCATACTCTTGTGGGCTTTTATCTTCATGATGGGTCTGTAATGCGTGAGGAGGTGTGTGTGGTTGTTTTCGCGGTTATTTAGTATTGTATTTAGATATACAGTAGACTAATATTTTCCCAGAATGCATTGAAAATCTACAGTAACATACTGTACACAGCTTATACAGTTGGAAACAGTTAAGAATACAGTAACAAGCTGTGAAAACGACAAAATCTACAGTAACATGCTGTACTCAGATTCTACAGTATGGAACTGTTGAGAACACAGTATAATACATGTGAAAACAACAGAAATTGTTTACAGTGAATGTTTCAGGAACATCATACAAACCTTCAAATTACATTATAATAACAATAAGGAAACAGAACATGTAATGTTACAAATCAATGTTACTACAATGTTGAATTTTAAATCAAAAGTTGAAAGAATGTTTGAGGAACATTATACCCTTATAAAAACATTCCTGTAATGTCAAGAAAAATGGATGTTTTTAATGTCCCAGAACCAACACTGTATATTTAGAGAACATTCTTATAACAAAATTCTGTTAGCTGGGATCGTACAGAGGTCAAAATTATCGCTGTCTGGAAACAATGTGTACAACCCACATAAAGATGATAATTCCACAGATAACTGGAATTTCAGGATTCAAACAGAGATGGCAACAAAGTGGCAAAATTCACAGACTTTCCACAGTAATACCATATTGAAATATATTCTAAATCTAAAAAATAAAATACTATACAAAACAATTAGTTGCTGAACACCTACACTGATATCAGTCTTTCAATGTCATTACATCTATATCAGGGGTCCTCAAATCCAGACCTCAAGATCCACATTCCTGCAGAGTTAAGCTTTAATGATGAACATATGCTCTTAACAAGCAGAATCACAGAAGAAAAGAGAAACACAAGAACTACGGGGCGGTTTCCCGGACAGGGTTTAAATTAAGCCAGGATAGGCCTTAATCCAGAATAGTTAATCGTGGTTTAAAAAATGGCTTTCTGAAACACATTTTAAGTACAGATTACTAAAACCTGGACTATGGAGTTCTGAATTAAAATAAACTAGATTAATTTAAAACCAGCTGTGCTAATCTGAATTAGCATGAGAGAGGTTGCCTGTAAAACATGGAATGAACCAAAAAAAGCTTAAAATTGCATGAAACTGAGAAGCAAATCCAAGGAAAACAATGGCAGCAGAAGAAGACTGCAATAATAATAAAAAAAAATAGTAAACAAAAGACAGTTCTTTTAAAGCAAGCAAAATACATCAACTGTAGTGGAAAAAAAGAAGTGCCTGGAAATCTGTTTGTAATGAATTCTATTTAAATAGATGAATTCTATATATATAACAATCCTATGATTATTAATGTTTCTGTTTTGTCCTTTACATAGCAACAAACTAAACGTTTTTGCGGCTTTATCAGTTCATCGGCAGTTCATCGAGAAGAGAAAGCATCCGTCAATTGAACTGAAAACAAAATCGCGATATAGTTTAGTGCGCTTATCACACGGCAAAGGCTTATCTAATAAAATCGGTTGCTCGGGTATAAGAATGTTCACGCGAGAAGCACATGATTCGCGTCTCAAAGCTTTATAACTGCATGTGCTGTGAGTTTAACCTGCATTTTTCTGTGTCCAATTTAAGTTCCGGTTCGGTTTAACTGCAGGTCCGGTTCCAGAATCAAATCACTGAGGGTGCTTCTGAAATAAGTGAGGGTGCTATAGTAATGTGCAGATGTAATGTGTAAACAACGGCTCCACCATAATAAAAACAGCAATGTATAGTGAGACATTTAGGATTTTAAGTCATTTTACAAATAATTGGAATAGAATTTAAAAAATATAGACACAAAAATTCTAATATTTTTTCTAGTCTGCATTTACATTTCTTATTATTATTCTTATTATTGCATATTTTTGTCCCATGTTTTGGTTATGGTAGCAATTTTTAGTGTGAATCCTGCATTTATTTGTAGATATCACTTTTGAAACTGCAGAGTGCAATTGGTCGTCGGTCCTCTCATAGCATGATAAACAAAACTTATGTTAAAATTCTGAATGTATTATTTATAAAGCATGCAAAGAGAGTCAGTGTGAGATATAGACTACATTTGAGTATTGTATCCTTTGATATAGTTTACAAAATAAAAATAAAAAGTTTTGAAATCATAATTGTAGTGCATTGCTTTGTTTTAAACCCCCAACATCTTAACATTCTTCATTAACAGGTATTCAGTTATTAGTAATAAGCTATGTCATTTAAAAAAAAAATCAAAAATCAAAGTAGTTTCAATGTAGCTAGCTACTTTTTGATAGTAACTTGTAGTGTAGCTAACTACTTTTTCAAAAGGGTAGCTTGACTATAGTTTAACTGCTGTAATTAATGAGTAGCTTGTAGCTTGTCAAACTACAGTTTCAGAGTAGCTTCCCCAACACTGTATATATATAGCCTATATATATAGGCTATACAGTGCATATCAATCAATACTGATATATCCAAGTAATACATGTGTCTTCTTTGAAACAATATTAATCTGAAGTTAAACCTGCCTCCTGGTATTACAGTAATCAGTACCTGTATTTTTATAGGACACAGAAATGATGGAATGGAAGAAGCCTGACTAGACATTTCAGTAAATGTGTTCCAGGGGTGGATCAGGCATGCAAGAGGATTTTACCCTCACTGCCTGGATAGGACCAGTACAGCCTGTGATGTTGACGAGATTCTCTGGCCTGTCCCGGACCAAAGATGTGATGCTGGGGCAGAATATTTTTTGTTGTTGTTTGGTGTATTGTACTGTACATTACAATAAGGAATAAAAAATGTGCAAATGCACACGTGTTCATCGTGAAAAGTTGAGAGGGAGAACCACAAGCAACACAACTTATTACTGGTTTTTGTTTTTAGTTTTTGTAGTATTGTTTTGAATTTATCTCACCGGTGTGTAAGACTATGTTGTAGTGTGTGTGTTTTTGAGGGCTTGTGTGTGATGTCTGAGGGCAAAGTTTGGTTTTTCAGCAAGATTGAATGGTTTTGAGTGAGAGCTTCATTTTGACCTGAAAATAGGATGTTTGGGGAATTGGGTGAGAAGTTATGGATTTGTGTTTACTGTTTTGAGAATATGAGGCATAGTTTCAATAAATGTGTTTAAGCAATCGAAAAAACTGTAAAAACTATGGATTTCTTATTTTCTGCAGGTAGAACTGAAACATGACAGTAATGTAGTTTTCATAATGTCATCAACTGTTAGTATTTTGACAGTTATTGCGCTCTGACTATATGTTCATGTTGGATAGAAAACTAGTGCTATGTTTTGACAGAACGACTCGATTTTGAATCAGGTTTGCTGTGTTTTGATAGAGTTGTTATATGTTGAAAAAGGTTTTTAGCATTTTGAAATGTAGAGTTTGTGTTTATTTAACAAAAAAATGGTTTTGGGCAGAAAATGAACTATTTGGCTAATTGTGTGATGTTGCTCTGTTAAGAGTTTAGAAAAAGTACTTTAATTAAGTATTAATTAAGTTTTAATTTATTGGTAAACGCTTGTTAGCAATTGAAAAAAACTGTAATTGACTGCATTTTGTGTGAAAACGACATGAATTGTGTTAATGCAGGGGTAGGCAAGTTCGGTCCTAGAGAGCCGCTGTCCTGCAGAATTTATCTCCAACCTTAATCAAACACACCTGAACAAGCTAATCAAGCTCTTCAGGATTACTAAGGCTATAGGAAGGTAAGGTTTTTTTTTTTTTTTTTAGGGTTGGAGCTAAACTCTACAGGACAGCGGCTCTCTAGGACTGAACTTGCCTACCCCTGTGTTAATGGTATGGCCACAATAGACGGATGTTCTGCTAAATGTGTTTAGAGTTTTGAAAATGTGACTACAGAATGGACAAATGTATGTTAGCTATTGAAATAAACTGTAATAACTTGTAATGGCTGGAAGATAGTTACAGTTCTGCTCGTATTTTTTCGTTCTTGTTCCTCTTTTCAGTGGTTCTGCTTGTTAACAGCAGGTGTTCATCATTAATGCTCTATCTTAAATATTAACTTAATTATCTCACTGCAACACAGCGTCAATGTTACTCTTACTCTGTAGTGTAGGAACTAGAGGATGTTCCTGTGGGGTTGAAAGGGTTAAAGGTGTAAGATAAAAAAATCACACCCACAAAATGTATTTTAACAGTAACAATAACAAGTTACAAAAAACACTGTTACCAGTAGTTTACTGTAAAATTGAGTTTTGCATGTCACCATTGTGCTGAAGAGTAGAGCCTGTGCTTAAGTTCAGGAGAAGATCAAGAGACATTGGTGTTATGCTGCATGTTGTTTACATTGTTGCCAGTGTTTTATTGTAAAAAAGCCTGGCATGGTCTAACAGTGAATAACACTTAATCTTAAACTTGATCTTAAAGGGACTTTGTTACTAATAGTTATTAAAGAAGTAGTTAAGTTTAGACAGTTTAGTTTCGATAAACTAAAGTGTTACTTTTTTTTCTCTCAAAAATCTCTGTAGCAACAAAATGGATATAGCAATGCTTAAATGAATTCAAAACCACGAGTGTCAATAGGGAGAGATCTTCCCTTTGCTGCAACAGCTTCATTCTTCTAAGGTTTTCCAATAGATGTCAGAGAACAAACATCACTGAGGCTTTACTCCAATGACTTTCTTCTGGAGCTATCTGTTCAAAATGAAATAATAAATAGGCAGTGGCATCACTTATGTTACTCTTGTGATGGACAGAACTACACAAATATATTGAGCTGTTCAGGAACTGAAGACCACTGCACTACAGCAACAGGTGCTCAAGGAAGAAGAAGATTAAAGTTAAAGTTAAGATTAAAGTTATTTTTGTCTCTCCATCATTCATAATAAACATTTGATACACTTATTGCTAGCTTAATCATTTGTTTTCTTTCTTTTCATCAGTGACTTCTAAAGCTCTTCATCCTACAATCAGACACACTGTACTGAATATAGAGCTTGTGTTTTCTCTGTACTATCTTTGGTGTTCTGATGTGATGAACTGAAAAGTATACTGGATGTTTTATGAAATAAAATATCATCTTGTTTCTAGTGTGCTTCGAAAGACTGCAGGAGTACTGCAGTAACACAAAATGTAATTTATGAAAAATGTGATCAGATATGATCATTAAAAATAGATGTTTAGTTTTTAATACAATAATTGCATTCACTATCACAATTTTCCTGTTCACAGTTACAGATCACAAAGTCTTTATTGTTTATTTTAACCTATAATATACACTGATAAGCCAAAATATTATGACCAATCACATGTGAAGTGAATATCGTTCATATATTCAATATTCTGAATATCGTTCTGAATATCTGCTGCCAAGGCCTCATATTAAAGGGATAATTCACACAAAAATGAAAACAGTGGAAAGTAACATTTTGTAAAAAAAAAAAAAAAAAAAAAAATAGAACAAAAAGAAATGCTAACTAAATTCAGCATTAGGGACTTATGGCCCTGAAAATTAAATCTTATCTATTTCAAATAAAATGAACTGCTAGTATACTAAATATAACTTAACATGGAAATTTAATACCTTTCACCCGCATTAGTGCATAATTTCACTTATAGCTATTTTAATATATACCATCATGAAGCCACCCGTGTCCTAACCACACGCTGCACTCTTCAGCACAATGGTAACCACAAATCTAACACAAAAACTCTTTAAGATGTCAACCATAACAGCTCTAAACAATAACAAGTGTTTCTTTTTACTAAAAAAAACACATAAAAACATAAATTAACAATTTCAACATGTATTCTCCTTATCCAGTCCTGCTACAGTATTAACTGCTCATTTCTTGTTTTGGAAGACAAAAGTTCTAGCATTAACTACAGAAACAGACACACATATAATGATGTACATTATTGAGCGTCCACATCTATCAACCAGATAGAAATCAGAAATGTCTATTAATCAGCCAGAGCAGCCTAACAATGTCAGAACACCCACCAGCTAGAACAGCATTGCATTTTTTACTTTTTTTTTTTTTTTACTTTCTTTTAAAATCATTCACTTAGATTACTGTAATCCATTATTTAAAACTGATCATTATTTTGGAATGGAAAACATTTATCATGAGTGTCTGAATGTGTCAAGTGTGTGTAGGACTTCACGAAGTTTCCTTGTTGAACCCACCCCTTTCTGAACAGACATAAAAGGAACAGAAACATTGTGATTTCATTCTGTTCCTGACACAAGATGGATCTGAGAGTGTCTGTTGTTCTTCTTTTCTTTTTTTTCACTGGAGGTACAAAAAACAGCAAGTATTGAATGTATTATTTGGTACACTGAGATCACTGAATGTCTCTCTCTGTCTTTCAGGAAATTCTCTCAAGTGTTACAAGTGCGGTTCTGATTCGAAGAATACCTGTGAAGCAAAAGAGCAAACATGTCCAGCTGGAGTTTCTAAATGTGGAAACATTATAATGGAAAAATCAATTAGTAAGTTTAGTGTGATGTGGAAATTTACTGTCGTAGTTTACTGAAAGTGATAATATGAAGTAGAAATATATATATATATTAATCTCATCACATAATTGCAATTATTTGTCTATTGCAAGAGGAACATGATTTCTGGAATTGTTTCTTCAGCCTATTATATAAGAAGTTTGTCCTTTTTGCAGGTAAAGGGTGTGCAGAGGAATGTGATCCAGGGACCAAAGACCTGCCAACTGGAGGGACAGTGTCTACCCACTGCTGTGACACTGATCTCTGCAACGCAGCAGGTATTGTTCTTTATTTGACTGTGTGTTAATTTACATTTACATGTATTCATCTATCAGTTGCCTTTTCCCATAATCAATATTATAATAATTCAAACACAAGTGATTGTTCATAAGGAGCACAATATTTCAAGAGTAGTCAATATAGTGTAAAGCTTGAACAGGATGAAAAGGAGTTTTTGAATCAGTCAAGTTCTTTCTGAGAGTTTTTTTTGTTGTTGTTTTTGTTTTTTTAGAAAACTGACAAAACTTATCAACAATGAACATGCCATGTTAATTCATTATTATTATTATTAGTAGTAGTAGTAGTAGTAGTAGTATATTAATTTTCTTTATCGTCTTGATTAGATGGAGTGTTTAAGGGAAGCTTCCTCCTGCTCTTCTCTCCTCTGCTCTTCTACTTCCTGTTTCAGTGAGTCCAGATTCAAGACTTCAGATTCTACAGTGAAGATCAGTGAATATGAGACACATTCTGATGCATTACTATAGTTCACTGAATAAAGCTTGTTTGTTGCTCTGCTGTTCTTTGTATCATGAATTGAGGAACTCAAAAATATGTATTTTAATAAACAAATATGAAGCAAATATACTGCATCATCATTATAAGCAGATTGTCTTTATAGCCAAATAATTCTTCATACAAGAATCAAAACACAAACATTTCTTTCATACACAGAAAACGAGATACTTTAAGATGAGTAAGAGTATGTGAGATGTGTTTTTCATTTGGAAACGTGTATCTACAAATCATGAAAATGTGTTTTTGGGTGAACCAATCAAAGCTTTATAATGTTTAGAAACAATATGACTATAATTCACAACTGCTCACGTGTACATTTGAGACATTAAGCCTTTAAAAAGATACTTGTCCAGAGAGAATTACAAGATTAATATATTTATTTTCTTACTCGGTGACACTCACACAACCACAGACACACATACCTGACAGATGTAATGGAAATATGTCTCCAGAGAAATCACACATGCTTGTGAGGTGTGCCAAACACTGCTTAGACACTGTTTCAGAGAGCGACATCATCTCTAATGCCTCCTTGAGCCCAATCGAATCAAAATAACTTGAAATAATGATCTGAGTGAGCTGCTTCTTATCTCAGTAAAATTCAGAGGTGGAAAGTCCAGGGGTCAGAAAGTAAAAGTCCTGCCATATTTTTATTCCACCCACTGAAGCGCAGTTAAAGTTAATGAGATAATTAAGTGATTAATTGAGTGATGATTGAGCATTATTGAAGACACCTGATGATAACAAGCAGAATCACCAAAGGAGAAAATCACAATTTTTAAGACACCATCACAGAGATCAGGGTTTGCTTTAGTTGGGCTCTTGACCCTTGACTTTTTAACATTAGATTTTGTTTGGGCCGTTTTAACTGTGTTAAAACCAACTGGAAAAGCAAAATTAAAAGATGATCAGGTGGTGTTGGTTATGTTTTCACATAATCATTATTTGATCTGAACTCATTTAGAGCCCAATCTCTGAGTTAGATTTACATTATTGATTACAGCAGCACAAATGAGTTCCGATCAAATAATGATTGTGTGAAAACATAACCAACACCACCTGATCATCTTTTCTCTTTGCTTGTCTGGCTGTTATAACTCAGTTACAGCAGTCAAACAAAATCTAACATTAAAAAGTCAAGGGTCAAGAGCCCAACTAAAGCAAATCATGATCTCCATGATGGTGGGTTAAAAATTGTGATTTTCTCCTTTGGTGATTCTGCTTGTTATCATCAGGTGTCTTCAATAATGCTCAATCATCACTCAATTAATTACTTAATTATCTCATTAACTCTGACACTGCTTCAATGGTACTTTAACTCAGTAGTGCGCAAACACATGAACACTAAGCAGTGTTATATAACCTGGGCATTTTTCCACATACTATTAGATAAATCTTACCCATTTCATTTACATATGACTTACACATATGAATCACATTAAGTTTATTAGTTTGTTTATGTAAAAACTATGTAATCCAAATGGATGGAAAATTTGAATGTAATTCAATTACATAAAACTTAAGTTTAGACTGAAATATTTTTTTGAGTGAACATAATAATAGAGAGAAGTTTAGAAAATGTGTGTTTTACCTGCTTATTTTTGCTTCACGTCCACGAACAGCAGCAATCCTAACGGTCGAGTGATTCCAGTCAGGGGTGAGTTTCCCGAAAGCATCGTTAGCCAACTATGGTCCTAACGTTTGACCATAGTTCTCTTTGGGAAACGCACCCCAGCTCCGCTGCTCCACCGTGTGCTTTGAAGAGACTGTATCCCTGCACCGGGCGGGAATTCCTTCATTTCGATATTTAAACTCTACATTGTTGAAATGTCTGCGTATTTCAACAAAGAATGTATGATTATATAATATTACGAGATGATATTATGAAAATAAATTTTTTACGAAACGAAACATTGAACGCAGCAGAACTACTTTGACAAGCGGAACAGTCAGAGTATGATTAAAGGTGCCATCGAACGTTTTTTTACAAGATGTAATATAAGTCTAAGGTGTCCCCTGAATGTGTCTGTGAAGTTGCAGCTCAAAATACCCCATAGATTTTTTTTAAATAGTTTTTTTAACTGCCTATTTTGGGGCATAATTAGAAATGCGCCGATTTCAGGGCTGCTGCCCCTTTAAATGCTCGCGCTCTCCGTCCCCTCACACAGCTAAAATAACCCTCAAAATGGATCTTTACAAAGTGTTCGTCATGCAGCATGTCTAATCGCGTAAGTATGGTATTTATTTAGATGTTTACATTTGATTCTGAATGAGTTTTATGATGCTCCGTGGCTAAAGCTAACATTACACACTGTTGGAGAGATTTATAAAGAATGAAGTTGTGTTTATGAATTATACAGACTGCAAAATGAAAATAGTGACGGCTCTTGTCTCTGTGAATACAGTAATAAACGAACTTTAACAATTGAAAAAACAATTGAAACTTGTTAGCAATTGAAAAAAAACTGTAAGGACAATACTAGGAATAATCACACATCTGGCAAACAACAACAACAACAACAACAACAAAAAATAACGATCACATGAAATGTATAACTCTGAAAAACAGTCAAATACAGTTTTTTTCAATTGCTAACATACTTTTGTCCAATCTGTGGTCACGTTTTCAAAACTCTAAACACAATTAGCAATACATCCATCTGTTGTGATCATACCATTAACACAATTCATGTCATTTTCACACAAAATGCAGTCAATTAGCACATTTCTAAAATGCTTACATTTTCTTTTCATATAAGCTTACCCCATACCAAAATCATGGATCTTTCTCATCTTATTTGCAAATGCTTAAACACAGCAAGTCAGAAATGAAGACCTAATGTTCTAATCATTAAATATAGGATAAAACCTCTACTTCTGCAACAACAGCAGCTCAAAAATATTGAAAAAATGTAAAAATATATCAAACAAATACTGAAACAATTGATAAGCATTTTTAATTAGCAGATCACTGAAATATTGAGAAATAGCAGATTCCAATCTCAGTTGGAAGTATAGTCAGGTGTTGAATTTATTTTCATTACATTTACACACAGTAAAACAAGACTCTTTGAATCGGATTTGTTCAGTGTGGATGTGTGACGGGTGTGTCTGTGGTTGTGAGTGTCACTGTGTAAGAAAATAAATGTGTTAATCTTGCAAGTCTCTCTGGACAAATGTATTTTTAAAGGCTCAATATCTTACAGTTCTTTATAATTGCTAACAAGCGCTTACCAATGGTCCGTGTACGTTTTGATAGTTTGTTTTCCAATTTGAAATGAAATACGCAGAAACGAGAAAACGGTCGTTTCCCGTTTTTTCAATTGTTAAAAAAAACCGGAAAAACGAGATTTTGACTCGATTTTCGTTTTTTCGGGTCACGGATAGAAGGAGGAAACACGACTTCAAAACTCGTTTTCCACATGTGGGCGGTCATTACACGCCCCTTTCAGCCGATTGGTCTATCAAATCTGAGCCAGTGACGTCATCTTCAGTTCCTTCAACAAAATAACAGTCCTCTGCCGCTATATCAGTAAATGTCATAAATCGGCTTTCTTCTGTGCAACCTAACGCGTATTTCACAGAAATATGTTTGCATAGATAAAAAAAGTTTAAAAAACCTACAGTAAATTTAATTAAGTCTGTTTTTAAGCTGTCATTGTGTTTTTAAAATGTAAATGCCTCTACATCTGTTACCAAGCGCATGACATCCTTTGGGCTACTACCACCGATCAATAGGCTATACATAATGATAGGCTATTCTCTGTTATAGATCAGTGGCTACTGCACTCATTTTTTTTCTTATTTTAATGTTTTGTTTACATTTTATACATTTAAATTCAATCATTTAGCAGACGCATTCCTTGCAGTAGACTATGCAGTCATATTAGAAAATAGGCTATCCACTAGGTGGCAACACCTAATAACGGTATCACCATCGGGGGGCTTTTTAGTTTTTCTTAGCTTATAAATGGCCATGCTGACTTTATCTCTTAAATTAAACACTTTTATGAACACAGTGAACATTATTATATGTCACAGTTTACTTGCTATCCTCACTTTTTCAGTCTTTCCTTCGCTTTTGAATGAATTAGCTATAAATGGCCCTGAACATTTTACTTTCAATTTCGATTTAACGGCTATTGGCGATTCTGCGTCAATTGCTTTAGTGGACAACAGCAAAACAAAAACTCTCGTATATTAAACATAGAACTTTTATTATCTTTGTAATTATTTTATTATCTTTTATCATCTTTGTAATTATTTTATTTTGCAAATATTCGTGGCTTAAACAGCGGGAAAATTTACTGTATGCAGCAGCAGTTCTGTGGATGTTTAGAAAAAATTAAACTAAACGAAAATTATTGTTGCTTTGTCAATATAATTTCTGTTTTTCCCCCCTGACTTTTTAACTGATGCGATCATCGTTTCATTAACCGACAAGATTATATTAAATTAGAATTAAACGAAATTTGATAAATGTCTGTGAATCATTAAAAAAATCCTAGGGTTTAGTTTTAGCCTACATGAACAAATAGCAGAATAAACAACAGAAAATGAGGGTTCATCATCATCACGCACCTGCAGCGCTTCTGTGAACGGAGAAAAAAGGATTCAATTATATAAAGGGAATAAATATGTCTATGCGCGAAATGTATTTCACTTAAGTAATTAACATATTACCAAAATGAAAGGGGAAAAAATGCGACAATATGAGTGTCGGTTCATTTTGAGAAGTTCACAGAAAGGAAACCGAGACGGCAGAAAATTTCTTTGTTTATTTTACGAGCAATGTTTTGTTTTTATTGTGAGTGTACACTGTTAAAAAAAAACTGTCAAATTTACGGTAAAATACCGGCAGCTGTGGTTGCCAGGAATATACCGTGAAAAAAATGTGGAATCTGTAAAAGACGGTATACTGGTTTTGTAACCCTACATTTTACAGTAGACAACGTATTTTTTTTACCAAAATCATGGTAGAAAAAAACAAATAGATTTGTCAATTATACAGTAATTTTATGTAAAAAATGCAACTTTCCATAGCTTTTTACGGATATTTGCAGTAAAAAAAAAAAGTTATAATATAGTTACAGTTATTCACCGTATATAGTACGGAAACTTTCTGTAAACCAATTAATAGTTTTTCACCGCAGCATTTTTACAGTCTTTTACTGTTAAAAAACACGGTCATTTTTTAATAGACCCTATTATGGTAAATAACTGTAAAAATAACAGAAATATGTTAAACCTTATTAAAACCTTTGACAGTAAAAAACACAGTGAAATTGTATAACAAATTACAGCATTTTATTTTGACCAGATACATTTACGGTAAATTCCTGCACTGTAAAAAAAGTCAGTAAAATATACAGCAAAACACCGTCAAATTCCAACGGTAATGGAGCGTAAAACCAAAAACTTCCTTTTACTGTATTAAATAGATTGAATAACCGTTAATTGTGAGACTGGATAAAACTTTGTTTTTTACTGTAATAAAATGTTGAAATTATAAATATTTTCTGTGAAAACAAATAAATATGCATACATTTTACAATTAAATATTGTAATGTTGAAAATGTCTAAAAACCTTAGATTTTATGGTATTATTTGAGTAAAACTACATCTTTTGGGGTTGTGTTAATAAAAAAACTGTCAAATTTACGGTAAAATACCGGCAGCTGTGGTTGCCAGGAATATACCGTGAAAAAAATGTGGAATCTGTAAAAGACGGTATACTGGTTTTGTAACCCTAAATTTTACAGTAGACAACGTATTTTTTTTACCAAAATCATGGTAGAAAAAAACAAATAGATTTGTCAATTATACAGTAATTTTATGTAAAAATGCAACTTTCCATAGCTTTTTACGGATATTTGCAGTAAAAAAAAAAAGTTATAATATAGTTACAGTTATTCACCGTATATAGTACGGAAACTTTCTGTAAACCAATTAATAGTTTTTCACCGCAGCATTTTTACAGTCTTTTACTGTTAAAAACACGGTCATTTTTTAATAGACCCTATTATGGTAAATAACTGTAAAAATAACAGAAATATGTTAAACCTTATTAAAACCTTTGACAGTAAAAAACACAGTGAAATTGTATAACAAATTACAGCATTTTATTTTGACCAGATACATTTTACGGTAAATTCCTGCACTGTAAAAAAAGTCAGTAAAATATACAGCAAAACACCGTCAAATTCCAACGGTAATGGAGCGTAAAACCAAAAACTTCCTTTTACTGTATTAAATAGATTGAATAACCGTTAATTGTGAGACTGGATAAAACTTTGTTTTTTACTGTAATAAAATGTTGAAATTATAAATATTTTCTGTGAAAACAAATAAATATGCATACATTTTACAATTAAATATTGTAATGTTGAAAATGTCTAAAAACCTTAGATTTTATGGTATTATTTGAGTAAAACTACATCTTATGGGTTGTGCACATTGGAATTCACGGTAAAGACATTGTCAAATTTACGGTAAAATACCGGCAGCTGTGGTTGCCAGGAATATACCGTGAAAAAAATGTGGAATCTGTAAAAGACAATATGGTATACTGGTTTTGTAACTCTAATTTTACAGTAGACGACATATTTTTTTACCAAAATCATGGTAGAAAAAAACAAATATATTTGTCAATTATACAGGTCCACTATTTGGACGTCCAACCATGACCCAACTTGGACATCATCTTGACGTTCAACATTTGACCTTTGAACAGGGTAATTTTTTTGGACGTCATTTGGACGTCAATAACAGATGCAGGAAATTGACATGATTAATATGTAATATTTGTTTTATAGGGCCTATCAACATGATTAATACACGAAGAGCTCAGATGCCATCTGAAATTTTCTTCTAGAATTATCATTTTTATCAAGCTTGTATATTTAAGTTCAATAATTTCACTTAAATGGCAATGCAAATTACCTATTAATTGTCATTTAAGTGAAAGTACTTAACTATACAGCAAAATCCCCAGTGTTAAATTAACACCCAAAGTGAACATATGAGTCCATTTTACCAGGTGTTAAAAAGTAAGACTGAAGCAGTGTTAAAGTTAATGAGATAATTGATTGATGATTGAGTGATGATTGACAATTAGTGGAGACACCTGATGATAATAAGCAGAATCACTGAAGAAACAACAAGAGAAAAAGAGAGAGACACAACAACTACAACTGACTTCCAGCCATTAAACATTATTACACTTATTATTAACCAGTTTGATTTGATTTCTGTCATACATCAACAAAAGTTCTTATTGAGAATTAACAGATGTTTAGATGTTAATGTTTGAATGAAAGTTTAGTTTGAAGTCACCATGATGGTGAAAAGCATTTCCTTTAGTTGGGCTCTTGACTCTATTAACATTAATTTATCTCTGGTTGCTCCAATCATCACTCAATCATCAATCAATTATCTCATTAACTTTAACACTGCTTCAGTGTTACTTTTTAACACCCGGTAAGATGGACTCATATGTACACTTTGGGGTGTTAATTTAACACTGGGGATTTTGCTGTGCACACATGATAAATGTTTTCCATTCCAAAATAATGATCAGTTTTAAATAATGGATTACAGTAATCTAAGTGAATGATTTTAAAAGAAAGTAAAAAAAAAAAAAAAAAAGTAAAAAATGCAATGCTGTTCTAGCTGGTGTCTATAGGGGTGTTCTGACATTGTTAGGCTGCTCTGGCTGATTAATAGACATTTCTGATTTCTATCTGGTTGATAGATGTGGACGCTCAATAATGTACATCATTACATGTGTGTCTGTTTCTGTAGTTAATGCTAGAACTTTTGTCTTCCAAAACAAGAAATGAGCAGTTAATACTGTAGCAGGACTGGATAAGGAGAATACATGTTGAAATTGTTAATTTATGTTTTTATGTGTTTTTTTTAGTAAAAAGAAACACTTGTTATTGTTTAGAGCTGTTATGGTTGACATCTCAAAGAGTTTTTGTGTTAGATTTGTGGTGACCATTGTGCTGAAGAGTGCAGCGTGTGGTTAGGACACGGGTGGCTTCATGATGGTATATATTAAAATAGCTATAAGTGAAATTATGCACTAATGCGGGTGAAAGGTATTAAATTTCCATGTTAAGTTATATTTAGTATACTAGCAGTTCATTTTATTTGAAATAGATAAGATTTAATTTTCAGGGCCATAACTCAGTTATGCTGAAATTAGTGTTTTTTTTTTTGTTTTTTTAACAAAATGTTACATTTCCACTGTTTTCATTTTTGTGTGAATTATCCCTTTAATATGAGGCCTTGTCAGCAGATGATTAACGATATTCACTTCACATGTGATTGGTCATAATACAGTCAGGTCCATAAATATTGGGACATTGACACAATTCTAATCTTTTTGGCTCTATACACCACCACAATGGATTTGAAATGAAACTAACAAGATGTGCTTTAACTGCAGACTTTTAGCTTTAATTTGAGGGTATTTACATCCAAATCAGGTGAACGGTGTAGGAATTACAACAGTTTGTATATGTGCCTCTCACTTTTTAAGGGACCAAAAGTAATGGGACAGATTAACAATCATAAATCAAACTTTCACTTTTTAATACTTGGTAGCAAATCCTTTGCAGTCAATTACAGCCTGAAGTCTGGAATGCATAGACATCACCAGACGCTGTGTTTCAGCCCTGGTGATGCTCTGCCAGGCCTCTACTGCAACTGTCTTCAGTTCCTGCTTGTTCTTGGGGCATTTTCCCTTCAGTTTTGTCTTCAGCAAGTGAAATGAATGCTCAATCAGATTCAGGTCAGGTGATTGACTTGGCCATTGCATAACATTCCACTTCTTTCCCTTAAAAAACTCTTTGGTTGCTTTCGCAGTATGCTTCGGGTCATTGTCCATCTGCACTGTGAAGCGCCGTCAAATGAGTTCTGAAGCATTTGGCTGAATGTGAGCAGATAATATTGCCCCAAACACTTCAGAATTCATCCTGCTGCTTTTGTCAGCAGTCACATCATCAATAAATACAAGAGAACCAGTTCCATTGGCAGCCATACATGCCCACGCCATGACACTACCACCACCATGCTTCACTGATGAGGTGGTATGCTTTGGATCATGAGCAGTTCCTTTCCTTCTCCATACTCTTCTCTTCCCATCACTCTGGTCTCATCTGTCCATAGGATGTTGTTCCAGAACTGTTAAGGCTTTTTTAGATGTTATTTGGCAAACTCTAATCTGGCCTTCCTGTTTTTGAGGCTCACCAATGGTTTACGTCTTGTGGTGAACCCTCTGTATTCACTCTGGTGAAGCCTTCTCTTGATTGTTGACTTTGACACACATACACCTACCTCCTGGAGAGTGTTCTTGATCTGGCCAACTGTTGTGAAGGATGTTTTCTTCACCAGGGAAAGAATTCTTCGGTCATCCACCACAGTTGTTTTCTGCAGTTAAAGCACATCTTGTTCGTTTCATTTCAAATCCATTGTGGTGGTGTATAGAGCCAAAAAGATTAGAATTGTGTCAATGTCCCAATATTTATGGACCTGACTGTATTTTGGCTTATCAGTGTATATTATAGGTTAAAATAAACAATAAAGACATCTTTGTGATCTGTAACTGTAAACAGGAAAATTGTGATAGTGAATGCAATTATTGTATTAAAAACTAAACATCTATTTTTAATGATCATATCTGATCACATTTTTCATAAATTACATTTTGTGTTACTGCAGTACTCCTGCAGTCTTTCGAAGCACACTAGAAACAAGATGATATTTTATTTCATAAAACATCCAGTATACTTTTCAGTTCATCACATCAGAACACCAAAGACAGTACAGAGAAAATACAAGCTCTATATTCAGTACAGTGTGTCTGATTGTAGGATGAAGAGCTTTAGAAGTCACTAATGAAAAGAAAGAAAACAAATGCTGATTAAGCTAGCAATAAGTGTATCAAATGTTTATTATTAATGATGGAGAGACAAAAATAACTTTAATCTTAACTTTAACTTTAATCTTCTTCTTCCTTGAGCACCTGTTGCTGTAGTGCAGTGGTCTTCAGTTCCTGAACAGCTCAATATATTTGTGTAGTTCTGTCCATCACAAGAGTAACATAAGTGATGCCACTGCCTATTTATTATTTCATTTTGAACAGATAGCTCCAGAAGAAAGTCATTGGAGTAAAGCCTCAGTGATGTTTGTTCTCTGACATCTATTGGAAAACCTTAGAAGAATGAAGCTGTTGCAGCAAAGGGAAGATCTCTCCCTATTGACACTCGTGGTTTTGAATTCATTTAAGCATTGCTATATCCATTTTGTTGCTACAGAGATTTTTGAGAGAAAAAACAGTAACACTTTAGTTTATCGAAACTAAACTGTCTAAACTTAACTACTTCTTTAATAACTATTAGTAACAAAGTCCCTTTAAGATCAAGTTTAAGATTAAGTGTTATTCACTGTTAGACCATGCCAGGCTTTTTTACAATAAAACACTGGCAACAATGTAAACAACATGCAGCATAACACCAATGTCTCTTGATCTTCTCCTGAACTTAAGCACAGGCTCTACTCTTCAGCACAATGGTGACATGCAAAACTCAATTTTACAGTAAACTACTGGTAACAGTGTTTTTTGTAACTTGTTATTGTTACTGTTAAAATACATTTTGTGGGTGTGATTTTTTTATCTTACACCTTTAACCCTTTCAACCCCACAGGAACATCCTCTAGTTCCTACACTACAGAGTAAGAGTAACATTGACGCTGTGTTGCAAGTGAGATAATTAAGTTAATATTTAAGATAGAGCATTAATGATGAACACCTGCTGTTAACAAGCAGAACCACTGAAAAGAGGAACAAGAACGAAAAATACGAGCAGAACTGTAACTATCTTCCAGCCATTACAAGTTATTACAGTTTATTTCAATAGCTAACATACATTTGTCCATTCTGTAGTCACATTTTCAAAACTCTAAACACATTTAGCAGAACATCCGTCTATTGTGGCCATACCATTAACACAGGGGTAGGCAAGTTCAGTCCTAGAGAGCCGCTGTCCTGTAGAGTTTAGCTCCAACCCTAAAAAAAAAAAAAAACCTTACCTTCCTATAGCCTTAGTAATCCTGAAGAGCTTGATTAGCTTGTTCAGGTGTGTTTGATTAAGGTTGGAGATAAATTCTGCAGGACAGCGGCTCTCTAGGACCGAACTTGCCTACCCCTGCATTAACACAATTCATGTCGTTTTCACACAAAATGCAGTCAATTACAGTTTTTTCAATTGCTAACAAGCGTTTACCAATAATTAAAACTTAATTAATACTTAATTAAAGTACTTTTTCTAAACTCTTAACAGAGCAACATCACACAATTAGCCAAATAGTTCATTTTCTGCCCAAAACCATTTTTTTTGTTAAATAAACACAAACTCTACATTTCAAAATGCTAAAAACCTTTTTCAACATATAACAACTCTATCAAACACAGCAAACCTGATTCAAAATCGAGTCGTTCTGTCAAAACATAGCACTAGTTTTCTATCCAACATGAACATATAGTCAGAGCGCAATAACTGTCAAAATACTAACAGTTGATGACATTATGAAAACTACATTACTGTCATGTTTCAGTTAGATTCAGTCACCTAAGTAGTAATCACATTCACCTGTCAGTGATCATCAGCCAGCACTATATACCTGCACTCCTCCCGTTCACTCACTGTCTGGTTGCAACCATACCATGTTGTTTCGCCTGACCCACTTACCTGTTGGTTACTCTCCTGTTGTTCCTTTGCTACGTTCCAGTACTCCCTCGCTGTTGTTCATCACCATCTCCACGCTCCTCAGCTCCCTCCGGATTCCCTGGGAAACACAAAGACACTATCAGACTCAGATAAGCCACTCAAGACTTTTCCACTCCCCACCTGCTTACCTGGACATTCCTCTTACCTGTGCTATCTCCATCATTGTTCAATAAACCTGCTGTCATTTGTACCACTTACCTCTGTGTCCCTTGTCTATCTGCTGACAGGTAGAACCACATTTTACATAAAAATACATACGTATTCTCATGAAATCACATTGGACAGAAAACAATCTTATATTATTGTGTTCCTCTGTGTAATTCATTAAGATGCACAGAGAATATCTTTCATTTGTTCTCCTCATGATTCTGTGGTTTAAGCTCTGTGGTTAGTGAAAATCATCAGGGATCTCTTCATTCATACATATATATATATATATATATATATATATATATATATATATATACACACTGCCCTCCAAAAGTTTGGAAAAACCCCAGGCAAAGTGTGATTTTGGATGATATCAGCATAAATCCTTATCATTTTTTGGTGCAAATACATTAAAGTAACTTGACATTATCATTGAAGACCAGCAATAATAGTTTTCATTTTGATTACATAATAATGGCAATATATACATGTCAAAGTCAGACATGCCCCTTTGCCAGCTGTGATGCCTGGTTACTGGTTTAAACTTGGCCCAGGTTTGTAAAAGATTTTTGGGTCAGAACACCTTAATAGCTTCAACAATTGATTGCCAATTAAGTTTAGAATACAATGAACCAGTCAGAACCCAATTTAGGTAAGATAGTTTACAAATAGCTCTTGCCAATCAAATGACTTGTTTGGCCCATTTTATAGACATGTGTTTCCATGTGTTTCTTGACAACATGGCCAGGTGCAAGCAGCTTTCTCTGGAAACACGTCAGTCTATAATAGTTCTAAAGAATGAAGGCTATTCAATGCGAGATATAGCCAAAAAGTTGAAAATTTCACTGAAAGGTGTCCACTATTGCTTGGAACGAAAGGCAAAGTCTGGGTCCAATAAAGACAGAAAGAGGAGTGGAAGACCAAGAAGTACCTCTTCTAGTGAGGACAAATATGTAAGAGTGTCCAGCCTTCGCAACAGACGCCTAACTTGTCCAGAGCTGACAGCTGATCTCAACAGTGCACGTGATGCACCAGTGTCATGTACTACTGTCCATCGGAGACTCCAACAAGCAGGTCTACATGGCCGAATATCAGCTAAGAAACCACTGCTAAGATCAAACAACAAGAAAAAGAGCATGCAGTGGGCAAAGAAGCACAGCAACTGGACTGGAGATGATTGGATGAAGGTGCTCTGGACGGATTAATCCACATTTGAAGTTTTTGGCTCAAAGCGCCGATTTTACACAAAACGCAGAGTTGGTGAAAAGATGTTAGATGCCTGTATCACACCCACTGTGAAGCATGGAGGTGGACGTGTGATGGTCTGGGGATGTTTTGGAGCAGGAAATGTTGGTGACCTGTATCATGTCCAAGGAATATTGAACCAGCATGGATACCACAGCATTTTGCAACAACATGCTGTTCCTTCTGGTCAGCGCCTTATTGGTCATGGCTTCACCTTCCAACAAGACAATGACCCCAAGCACATTTCCAAGAGTAATATATCAAGTCAATGTTTGAATAAACTGACAGCATGGATGCCCAGATTATGCAGAGCTGTAATAGTTGCTAATGGTGGATATTTTGATAAATCGAACATTTAAGTTTTTTCTATGTATAAACTGTTTATGTAATAAAATATGTTTTCGTAGTTTGTGTTGTCCCTTATCAGTGCAAAATTATCACAAATTAAAAAGGATTCATGACAATATTGTCCAAAACCCCACTTTTCTAGGGTGTACTATATTGCCAAAAGTTTTTTTGGGGGGGACGCCTGCCTTTATGTGCACATGAACTTTAACCCCATGTCTGAGGCTGATTTGGGGCCTGGAGAAGTTTTGACATGCCCTGACATTTGTGCTTTTTTCAGTAGTTCATAAACATATTAATGACAAAAGTGTCATTACACTGTATTCAGCACAAACTAGGCTACCATAATATGTGAGGAACATGTATGTACATGTTTGTGTTTTTGAAGGAATAACGTTTATGCATGGTTATTGAAAACAAAAAACTTAAGTCACTGAAATAAGGCCAGAAAAAAAAAAATTAAATCTGTGTTCACAAGACTTCTGGGTATTGGAGGTTGTAGACTACAGTTGTTGCTTCAAAATTATGTAAAAATTATGCTGACTACTCTTTCATATAAAACAATAGAGAGATTTAGCTTAAAAGCATGCACATTTGGAGACATATTGATGGATCATATGTTTGTCTTTTCTATACAGAGGAGTAATATTTATTCAGATTTATTGTCATTACTATGCTGGATACTGTGTTTTCAATTCATACTTGCAGCCGGAGGGCGCTCTGTGCACCTTTAGTCCACAAATGCCACAAACTAACAGAGGCCAGAGGGGGCGCGGCAAGATGGCGGCCAGGGTTGATGGTTTCTTTTAAGTGCGGATGTCTTAGGGGTGTTTTTTCCGAATATTTGTAAAGGGAGAAATTCTTTTTCATACTTTATGGACTACTTGTATTTTATATTGGATTATTAACTAGACGATAGGCTCTGGAATAGTTCCCCCTCGGTTGTATTGATCTCCTTTCACAAAATGAAACCGAGTCCGATCAACAGCTCTGGTGGTGCCATTAAACAAAAAGAGAAAGTTGCCTCTAAAATAACGAAATCTGTAGAGACACAAAAGGTCAAGATGAAGGACAAATAATGACATTGAGATGACAGATCACTCGTACACTTTTGAGAGAGATCTTCAGCGTATGCCAGATATGGATGACACGCCAGAAAAACCTTGCGCCAAAAAAGTGAAAGACGAACCGTCACTCCTTGAAATGCAAGAGAATATTGTAACTCTCTTGTCCAAAAAAATTAATGAGAGCTCGGGGCACCTGGAGAATCTGATTCGAGAAAATACGATCAGCATTGGAACCCTCAAAAAGTCAATTGACTTCGCGCTGAATGAAGTTAAAGACTTAAAAGATTAAATGAAAGCTGTTAAAGAAATTACTAAATTACACGAGCAGAAAGTTGCTGAGCTTGAACGAAAAGTCAATGAAGCTGAAAGATATCGGCGGAGATGGAACTTGAGGTTACATGGTGTTCCCGAGAAAACGGATGAGGATCTCAAGCATCTGGTGATTGGAATCTGCGGTTCAGTTGCTCCAGAACTAAAGGAAAGATGCAAGATCGATGTGGACATTGTTCATAGACTGGGTAGGAAAGAACACGGCAGAAGCCCAAGAACAACGATAGTTCAGTTCACGAACAGGTCTACTCGGGATCTACTCTGGAAAAGGGCGAAGAATTGTGAATTCCTTCAAGCGCAGCATTTACGGTTTACAGAGGACCTGACCGCGCTGGATGTGGAAAGACGAAAACTCCTGTGGCCCATGGTGAAAGATGCCAGAGAGAAACGTTGTAAAGCTTTTTTTGTGGGAAGTAGAGCCTTTGGTGATGGCGTCGAAATTTTCCCCACATAAAGGTTTGGTTTGGGTGATTTTTCGGCACAAATTAAAAGACAATGGACGAGGGGGGATGACGAAAAAATAAATACAAAATAATAATCTCCCATCTTAAATTGTTAATAAATAGGAATTATGCACCCTTTGAGTTACATATACCTTAGCTTTTAAGAGTTTTCTCTTTCTCTCTTTTTTCTGTAATTGTTGTTATCTTTTTGTTCTTTTAATGTCAGGGGTATTCGAGATTTAACTAAACGAAAGGCTGTTTTTTTGTATTGCAAGAGATTTAATGTAGATTTTTATTTGTTACAAGAGACCCATGCTTACTCTTCAGATGTGAATTTTTGGAAGGCACAATGGGGCAGTGAAGTTTGGCATTCTTTTGGAAGAAATCATTCAGCAGGAGTTGCGATTTTAAAGGGTTCATTCAAAGGCAAAATTGTTAATACTAAAGTCCACAATGGGGGTAGGTGGATAATTTTAACGGTATCCTTGGATGGGAAAATGTTTTTGTTAGGTACTGTATATGCCTCAAATATTAAAAAATATAATGTTGATTTGTTCTCTGATATTGAAAATGAGATTAATAAGGTAAGAGAAAGATTTCATGATATTGAAATTATTCTAGGTGGGGACTTTAATATTGTCCCAGATGCTAAAATAGATAGAATTCCTATCCCAATTAAACAATCTAATTCAGAGCTATCTAAATTTTGTGAAAACTTAGGGATAATTGACATATGGAGAAATAAACATCCACTTATTAAAGAGTACACATGGAGTAATAGAGATAAATCTAAACAGTCAAGAATAGACCTTTGGTTAATTTCTAATTCATTAGAACAAAATACTAACAAAGTATCCATTGAACCATCAATATTGTCTGATCACAAAATGATTTATCTTCTCATTAAATGGAATAACGAAACTTCTTTTAAAGGCTCCAAGACTTATTGGAAACTCAATAATAGACTGGAAATAGATAGTTTTAAACATGGGATTAAAAAAATAATACAAACCTATTGGAATCAAGCTAAGCAAACAAATTTATATTGTAAAAATTGGGAGCTTATGAAGTTTCAGATTAGACTTAGTGCAATTAAAAAAGGCAAAGAAGTTGCAAAATTAAATAAATCAAAAGAAGAGGAAATTATTAAATCTATTTGTAACATTACTGACAGGAATTCTAATTTGTTAATAGATTTGCAGGCTGAGTTGGATAAATTATATCTAATAAAGGCAAAAGGAGCATTTATTAGATCACGAAGACGCTGGCTAGAGGAAGGGGAAACTAATTCCCGATATTTTTATAATTTAGAGAAAAGGAATGGAGAGTATACATCTGTTAGAAAGCTTAATATTAATGGCCATGAAACACAGGATCCTATTATTATTTCAAAATATATCTCAAATTTTTATGGTAAATTATATTCTAGTAATGCATGTTCTATAGACAAAATAGATAACTTTTTAAAGCCCCTAAAATATAACAGAGATAATATAGATGAAGATTTTAAAGCCCTTTGTGATAAGGAAGTATCCAGTTTAGAGATCAAAACAGCTATAAAAAAACTTAAATTAAACAAGTCCCCAGGTAATGACGGCTTAACTGCTGAATTTTTTAAAGTATTTCAGGATGATTTAGCTGAATTTTTGTTAATGGTCTTTAAAGAGTCTATTGATCAGGGTTTTTTGCCTCCCTCTATGACACAAGGTCTAATATCACTAATTCCAAAGCCTGATAAAGACCTATTATCACTAAATAATTGGCGGCCAATCACCTTAATTAATAATGATAGCAAAATTATTGCTTCTATATTTGCTGAAAGGTTAAAATCAGGATTAGATTCTATTGTTGATGAGGTGCAGTCAGGTTTTATAAAAGGAAGACATATTTCCAATAATATTAGACTTGTATTAGATCTCATAGATTATAATGAAATTATCAATGAAAATAGTTTTATTCTGTTTGTCGATTTTTATAAGGCCTTTGATACAATCGAACATGACTTTATTTTTAAAACCCTTGAATTTTTTGGTTTTGGAGACAAATTTCAGAAAGTAATCAGAACCCTATATAACAAGATTAATAGCTCTGTAAAATTGGCATATGGAACTTCTCATAGATTTGAAATCAAAAGGGGGATTCGACAGGGCTGTCCTATTAGTCCATTACTTTTTTTGTTGGTTGCACAAATTATGGCCATTCATATTAAGAAAGATATTTTTCGTGGCATTAAAATAGAAGAGAACGAAATTAAATGCATACAATTAGCAGATGACACTACCCTTTTCTTAAGAGATTATACTGAAGTTGAAACAGCAATTAAATGCCTGCAATTATTTTCATATGTATCTGGTCTTTCCCTGAATATTAATAAATGTGAGCTTATGGCTCTAGGTTCATGTAACTTTCCAGCAATATGCAATATTCCAGTTAAAGAAGTTGTCAAATATATGGGTATTAAGATATCTAAAAATAAGGAAGTCAGGAATGAGTTAAATTTTACACTTATTATTCAATCATTTGAAAAGAAAGATTCTTGGCTGATGAGAGATATCTCTTTAACTGGCCGTTTATTACTGGTTAAAGCCGAGGGTTTATCTAGGTTGGTTTACGCTGCTCAAGTGCTAGATATAACCCCCTCATTAATTAAAATGATAGATACCAAACTTTTTAAATTTATTTGGAAGAACAAATCACACTATATTAAAAAAGAAAATATTTGTAGATCAAAAATTGATGGAGGATTGAATGTTTTGGATTTTAAGATTTCTAACACAATATTTAAAATAAAATGGCTCAAAAATTATTTAAAAAATAAGCAAAGTATATGGTATACAGTACCGAACTTTATATTTAAAAAAGTAGGTGGTATTGAGTTTATATTGAAATGTGATTATGATATTAATAAAATACCCATTAAACTTGCAAATTTCCACAAACAAGCATTACTTTCATGGACTCTTATGTATAGTCATAATTTTCCCCCATAAATGTACCATTTGGAACAACAAATACATAAGGATTAGAAACAAATCAATATTTTTTGAAAATTGGTTTGAAAAGGGAATTATTTGGGTTAAACAGCTGATCAAAAAAGATGGTGTTTTATACAATTATACTGAATTTGTTCATATTCATAACTTTTTAGTTGATCCTATCCAATACTGTTTGGTTTTACAGGCAATTCCCAAGGAAATTTTGAGGCTATTAGAAGGCAGTAACAATTATTCTTTACAAACAATTGAAGAATTTACTTCTTGTATTATGTTGCAGGGTAAAGATTTCACAAGTTTTGGATGTAATAATATTTTCTTACGCTCCCTTCTTCAATCTAAAAGTATACTTGCTGTTACTACTCGCTGGAATTCTATATTTAAAAAATGTCTTGATTGGAGTAAAATTTGGATGACACCTCATAAATATTGCATCCAAATAAAGTGAAAGAAGTTTCATATAAAATTTTTCATCAGGTTTACCCAGTTAAGTCACTTGTGGTACAGCGTTTTAAAGTGAATATGGAGGATAATTGTGTTTTTTGTCAAATTTCCCCTGAGACTATTAATCACTTATTTTGGAGTGTCCTAAGACCAAAAAGTTTTGGAAAGAACTTAGTATTTACTTACAAAAAAAGACTATGATGCTTGTTAACCTTGAAGAAATTGATGTTATGTTAAAATGTTTGTCATTTGATGGTGATAGAAGTATTTTATTTATATTTGATTTAATTATTATAATTGCCCGTTACTATATTCATAAAGTCAAATGGAATGAAAAAATGCCAAATTTTGAAGAATTTAAAATAGATATTAAAATATATTTAGATACAATATCCAAAAGCAAAAACCTGAAAGCAATAAAAACTATAAAGTTGTTTAATAGATACAATTTCATGTAAAATGCCTGTTTTTTATTTATTTATTTATTTATTTATTTTTTTTTTTCTTTTATGTTTCTTGTATTACCCCTGACATGTATGGTTATATGTACTCTTGTTTGTAAACTATACTCTGTTCTTGTTAATAATCAATAAAAAAAAAAAAAACATAAAAAAAAAAAAAACTAACAGAGGCCAGAGATCGCTAACTATGGCTATTCAAAACACTTTTCAAGACAATAAATACACGATTGAGACGATGTATGCATGTAATGACTGAATTTGCGTCTGAATAGCGCTCGCTCCGTGGGCGTGGCCGCATTAGCGGATAATGAGCTGAATCGCGGACTTCTGACATGGCTCTTTTTGTTTGTAGAAGCAGTCTGCATGCCTAGGTGCTTGATTTTATACACCTGTGGCCATAGAAGTGATTGGAACACCTGAATTCAATGATTTGGAGGGGTGTCCAAATACTTTTGACAATATAGTGTGTCCATAATTTATAAAATTAGCAAAAATCTAACCTTTCATTGAAGGAAAAGAATTGAAAGTGGGGGGAAAATCACATTATGAAATAAATGTTTTTCTCCAAAACATGCTGGCCACAATTATTGGCACCCTTTTATTCAATACATTTTGCAACCTCCTTTTGGCAAGATATCAGCTTTGAGTTTTCTCCTATAATGCCTCATGAGTAAAGATTCTGTATGGAGAAATGGTCTCTGATCTCTTGCCAGGTGTTCTCCAAACCTGACAAGAGATCAGAGACCATTTCTCCATACAGAATCTCTCCAGATCTTTCAGATTCCCAGGTCCATGCTGGTGCTTCTTCTCTTCAGTTCACTCCACTCATTTTCTTTAGGGTTCAAGTCAGGGGCTGGGATGGTCATGGCAGAAGCTTCATTTTGTTCTCAGAGACACAATTTTGTGTTGGTTTTGATGTTTGTTTTGGATCATTGTCCTGATGGAAGATCCAACCATGGCCCATTATTGGATTTCTAGCAGAAGCGGTCAGGTTTTGATTTTTTATCTGTTGGTATTTGATAGAATCCATGATGCCATGTATCTGAACAAGATGTCCAGGACCTCCAGCAAAAAAGAAAAGAAAAAAAAAGAAAACAAAAAAAAAAAAGAAGAAGGGGCACAAAATCCAGTGATATATTTAACTGTGGGCTGGGGAACTTTTTTTCCCTTTTTCCATCTGGTGGCTTTGCTGCCAAAAAGCTCTTTTTTAGTTTCATCTGACCATAGAAGCTGGTTCCGTTTGAAGTTCCAGTCGTGTTTGACAACTGAACATGCTGGAGTTTGTTTCTGGATGAGCGAGGATAATTTTTCTTGAAACCCTCCTGAACAACCTGTGGTGATGTTGATGCTGTTTGATAATTTTTTTAGGCTTTCTGAGATTCAAGACTCAACTAATCTCTGAAATTCTCCAGCTGTGATCCTTGGAGAGTCTTTGGCCACTCAAACTCTCCTCCTCACTGTGCATTAGGATGATTTAGACACACGTCCTCTGTTGATTGGAACTTCTTAATTATTGCCCTGATGGTGGAAATGGTGATTTTCAATGCTTTAGCTATTTTCTTACGGCCACTTTCTATTTTGTGAAGCTCAACAATCTTTTGCTCCACATCAGAACTATATTCTTTGGTTTTAATCATTGTGATGAATGATTACAGAATTTAGCCTTTATGTTACCTCAAGTTTATACTCCTGTGGAACAGGAAGTCATGGCTGGACAATATCATGCTCATGATTGTAACGATGGTGATCAAGACGAAAGGGTGGTAAATCCAAAAGCAAGCTTTATTAAAAGAGAGCAAAGTCAAACAGGTAGGATGTCAAACACCAGCAAACAGAATCGGAAGAGGCAAGGCAAGAAGTAGTCAAAAATACAGGCAATGGTCAGGGCAGGCAACAAACGAGCAAAAACAAGGAGTGAGTCCAGGGTCAAAAACACAAATAGGAAAGGCAGAACACGGAAAGACATCTACTAGGAAATAAGCCAACAACAGGGAAAAGCACAGGATACAAACGAAAGCCAAAACAATACTCAGCAATGTGTGTCTGAGGGAGTGCAGTTTATAAAGGGTTCCTGATGGGAAACAGGTGTGAGTGTGATCAGTGCCTATAGCTGGGGATTGTGGGAAATGTAGTCCAGAGTGAAGTGACTGCGTGTGTGCAATGAAAAAGTCTTAGTGGTGAAACAGAGACCTCTGGTGGGGAGTGGAAGGAAGCAGCAGTGGACGGAAACGTGACACTGATCACCCTGGTGTGCTAAAAAATGTAAATATGAATGGGAATATACTTCAGAGATATTTTACTCATAAAAAATTCTATGGGTGCCAATAATTGTGGCCAACGTGTTTCGGAGAAAAAACATTTATTTTATAATGTGATTTTCCCCCACTTTCAGTTCTTTTAGTTTAGATTTGTGCTAATTTTATGAAATAAAGATAAAAAGGATTATTTATTTTTACAGTCATCTTTGATCATATTTACCAAGGGTGCCAATAATTCTGACCACCACTGTATATGTGCTGGTCATTCAATTAGAATATCATCAAAAAGTTGATTTCACTAATTCCATTCAAAAAGTGAAACTTGTATATTATATTCATTCATTACACACAGACTGATATATTTCAAATGTTTATTTCTTTTAATTTTGATGATTATAACTGACAACTAAGGTAAATCTCAAATTCAGTATCTCAGAAAATTAGAATATTACCTAAGACCAGGGCTGGGGAGTAACGAAATACATGTAACAAAGTATTTAAAATACAAAATTTGAGTAACTGTATTTCGTTACAGTTACATTTTAAATGGATGGTAATCAAATTACAGTTACTTTCAAAAAGTATTTTAGATTACCAAAGGGATTACTTTGAATTTTTATGTCATTTGTTTCATTTAATAGACTATTAACATAAGCTGTTTGAGGATTTTTAACCAACGAGCCAATGTTGACGATTCTGTCTGTTTAAAAAAACGTGCGCAGCCTGTTCAGATATCAGCAACCTGCAGAGTGCAGACATGAGATCGCATGCATATAATGGATGGGAAAACGGGGCATAACGCATTTCTCTAGTGGAAATTGAAAGACAGTTTTACTTATAAACGTGAAAAAAGGACGTACAGTAACATCATAGTGCAATGCAAGCTATGTCTACCTGCAACAAAACTTCCATCGGCTTCAAAGGATTCAACATCTAATCTGAAAAAACATCTTGAGGTAGGCCTAAGCTGTTCTTGGTCTTTGAAAATACTATTTTCCTTATTTACTCCTTATTTTCCCAATTACTCGTACGTTGAGCTTTGTATGGTTATAGCCTACGTTTAATATTTAAAGGTGCCCAAGAATGCTTTTTCACAAGATGTAATATAAGTCTAAGGTGTCTCCTGAATGTGTCTGTGAAGTTTCAGCTCAAAATACCCCATAGATTTTTTTTAATAAATTTTTTTAACTGCCTATTTTGGGGCATCATTAACTATACACTTATTTTTTCAGCGCGCCGCCCCTTTAAATCGCGTGCTCCCTGCCACACGAGCTCTCGACTATATTACAGCGCATTTACAAAGTTCACACAGCTAATATAACCCTCAAATGGATCTTTACAAGATGTTCGTCATGCATGCTGTGTGCATACATCGAATCATGTGAGTAAAGTATTTATTTTGATGTTTACATTTGATTCTCTATGAGTTTGAGGCTATGCTCTGTGGCTAACGGCTAATGCTACACTGTTGGAGAGATTTATAAAGAATGAAGTTGTGTTTATGAATTATACAGACTGCAAGTGTGTAAAAATGAAAATAGCGACAGCTCTTTTCTCCGTGAATACAGTAAGAAATGATGGTAACTTTAACCTCATTTAACAGTACATTAGCAACATGCTAACGAAACATTTAGAAAGACAATTTACAACCCAGATAGCAAACGGATGTGGGCCACTGCAGGCAATGATGCGGCACTGCAGGCCTTCTTATGGCCCGGACAAAATGTATGTGAGCCTTAAGTGGCCCACATGTAACATGGCAAATAAGGCCCAAATATTTCAAATCACATGTGGGCCTTTTTAGGCAAAGATGTGGCACTTACGGCAATGTGTAATCTGAATGTGAGCCTGAAGTGGCCCATGTGATAAATAATGAATATGGCCCAAAAATCACAAACCAAATGTGGGCCATCTTTGGCAAAAATGTGGCACAATCAACAATGGCGAATCTGGCTTTAAACCAAATGTGGCCCACATATGCTGCAGCAAATGTGGCCCAGTTATCTTAAAACACAACTGGGCCAGTTTTGGCAAAGATGTGGAAAGTAATCCCTGGCAATTCTGAATGTGAACCTAAAGTGGCCCACACATGGCAAAACAAAAATGGCCCAGATACATTATTACAAATTTGGACCACATTTGGCAAATGTATGGCACAGTCAGCACTGGGTAACCAGGCTGTAAGCCTAAACTGGCCCACATATAATGCAGCAAATGTGGCCCAGTTATCTTAAAACATATCTGGACCAGTTTTGGCAAACTTTTGGGACAGTAATCACCAGCAAATCTGAATGTGAACCTAAAGTGGCCCACAAATGGCATAAAACGTATGGCCCGGATAGATTATTCCAAATTTGGACCACATTTGGCAAATGTATGGCACAGTCAGCACTGGCTAACCAGGCTGTAAGCCTAAACTGGCCCACATATAATGCAGCAAAGGTGGCCCAGTTATCTTAAAACACAACTGTGCCAGTTTTGGCAAACATGACGGAGTGTAATCACTGGCGATTCTGAATGTGAACCTAAAGTGGCCCACACATGGTAAAACAAAAATGGCCCAGATGCATTATTCCAAATTTGGACCACATTTGGCAAATGTACGGCACAGTCAGCACTGGCTAACCAGGGTGTGAGCCTAAACTGGCCCACACATAATGTGGCCCAGTTATCTTAAAACATATCTGGGCCAGTTTTGGCAAAGATGTGGAAAGTAATCCCTGGCAATTCTGAATGTGAACCTAAAGTGGCCCACACATGGCAAAACAAAAATGGCCCAGATACATTATTCCAAATTTGGACCACATTTGGCAAATGTGTGGCACAGTCAGCACTGGCTAACCAGGCTGTAAGCCTAAACTGGCCCACATATAATGCAGCAAATGTGGCCCAGTTATCTTAAAACTTATCTGGGCCAGTTTTGGCAAACTTTTGGAACAGTAATCACTGGCGATTCTGAATGTGAACCTAAAGTGGCCCACACATGGCATAACAAATATGGCCCAGATACATTACTTCAAATTTGGACCACATTTGGCAAATGAACGGCACAGTCGGCACTGGCTAACCAGGATGTAAGCCTAAACTGGCCCACATATAATGCAGCAAATGTGGCCCAGTTATCTTAAAACGTATCTGAGCCAGTTTTGGCAAAATTGTGTGACAGTAGTAACTGGCGATTCTGAATGTGAATCTAAAGTGGCCCACACATGGCATAACAAATATGGCCCAGATACATTACTTCAACTTTGGACCACATTTGGCAAATGTACGGCAAAGTCAGCACTGGCTAACCAGGTTGTAAGCCTAAACTGGCCCACATATAATGCAGCAAATGTGGCCCAGATATCGTAAAACATATCATGACCAGTTTTGGCAAAGATGACGGAGTGTAATCATTGGCGATTCTGAATGTGAACTCCAACTGTACTCCATTACTCCAACTTTGGACCACATTTGGCATATGTATGGCACAGTCAGCACTGGCCAACCAGGATGTAAGCTCAAAATGGAACAGTAAGCATGTTAATAGTTAATAACAATTAGGGCCAATGTTGGTAAATATACGGTACAGTTGACACAGCAAATATGCTCTAAATATCATAAAAAACAAGGCCACTTCTGGCTTTGGAAGGAGCACCTTTAAAAACTGGTTAATTTAGATGTATAGCTAAAAATGAAACTGAAAATATAGCATCAATACTTTTCAGGGATATTTGATATAGGATGCAACACTTAATTGTACAGGCTAATCTGGAGAAGGCAGATATTTCAGTTTTTTTAACATAACTTTATTGGTGTGTTTGTGTGTGTGTGTTTGTGTGTACAGGTATATGTGGTTTATGAGTACACAAATGTCTGTAATGACATATGCATTACAATGTAAACATGGTTTATGAGGACACTTCCCTTGTCATCGTAAACCATATGGCTTAAAAACATACTAAACTTATTTTTTTTAATTCAAAACATGCAGAAAGTTTTGTGTGGTGGGTAGGTTTAGGGCTAGGGGAGGGGGGTATACAATATATGGGGGAGAGGGGGTAATAAGAAATTATGTTTTTGGAAAATGTAAATTGTAGAAAGTTTTCTGTGATGGGTAGGTTTAACGTAGAGGGATAGGTTATGCAGTTTGTACAGTATAAAAACCATTATGTCTATGGAAAGTCCCCATAAAACATGAAAACACAGCGTGTGTGTGTCTGTACTGTAGAGCAGAAACACAGACGTGCACTATTAAAGCTCTTACAGTCAGGTATGCTGTACATGTACTGTAAGTAAAGTGTCTGATTGAGAAATGTGTACAACATAGTTAAAATTAGTGAACTCTTTTTATGGTCTTGGAACATATGTTTGGTAGAGAGACATTTTGAGCTGCTGTATGTTAAAAATCTTTGCCATGGTTTCAAGCAGGACATATTCCACTGTCCATGTTTTGTTGATCTGGTAACAAGATCCCTACAAGTTAGTCCTAACGCTACCCCTAAACCTAACCCAACCCATTATCCTTAAAGTAAGAAATGATAACCAGCACAAAACCCTGGTTGTATGCATAAACTTGACATAAACTGTAAACTTGTCACTCAAATATGATTGGTTGAATGAAATGCAGGATTAACAATGTAAGCAGGCAGTGTCATTTTATAAACTGCTTAAGTGACCCTGATATTGTAATAAGTACATGAATTGATGAATGAATAAACTAATAAATAAATAAAACATTACAAAACAAATATTAATAAAAAATAATTAATTTGTCTTACATTTTAACTGAATATTGACATTTACATTTATAAATGACTTTTTTATGAATAAAAATAGCCTTTCATATTATTAAATGAGTGGGTAAATCAGCACAAATCAGCATAAAACTGCAATGAGAACATTGTTTTTTGATATTATTTGATTTGATATTAGGCTATTAACTTTTCGAACATTTTATTATTATTATTATCATCATGTTATAGGCTTCAGCTAACTTTGTTAGAGATAATAATCTTTTTTTTAATCAGAGTTCAAACTGGTTCGAATTTTCCTATTTCCGGCCCTTTAAATTTAAAAGTAGGCGCGCAAAAGGCGGAACAGCAGAGAGGATCGGCTGCGGTTGAAAACTGCACAAAATTAAAGTCAAGGTAAGATTTTATTAAAAGTAATGGATTTAAACAATGTCTTTATGTTGTTGGCGATTGCTTCGTTATATTTGATTGGAGTATATGTGATATTAAAGTTAGCTAATGATAACTTAAATCGTTAGCAAGCAAACATAAGGCTATTTGAAGATAAGTTAGTCATTTCAACTTTTGCTATCTCTGGATTTTCAGGATTTTTTTTAAATATGAATGTTTGTGTAGAGAAATGGGCTGAATGATTTGAAGTTTGTGTAGGCTACAATGATTAAGTGACCGTGACATAGTAATTTGCTATGTTCGCGCTGTTTACATTTTTCTTATGATACTTTGCTACGGCCAGTAGATCAAGACTGATTAGTTCATTGTTTTTAACTATTTTATGTAATATCTCGTGAATAACGTTGATTAGTTCACCTCCGAGTCTTTTGAACGAGTCTTTTTCGTACATTCACGTCACGTGACGGCATACATTCAGTTAACGTTAGTTTGGTTTTACTCAAGTAACATGATCTGATCTACAATTAAGTCCCATGAAGGCAGCATGTAGCCCGGTTAAACTGTAAATCCAGTGGTCAGTAACACTGAAGTGATACACTGTCTGTCTCCTCAGTGTAGATCCTCCTGCTGTAAAAACCAGCATTGACCAGCATGAATTCCCTTTCAGTCACTGTCTACCAACCTGCAGTCGGTTCAGCACGGTACTGTAGACAAGTGTTTTTACTTATGTTTTATTATGGCATAACAGTAAAACAAAAATTATGACTATAATTCAAATGGACATTCATCTATGTATTCATTGTACATTATACTGCACTAACTAGTTGTATTACTTGTCAGAAACATCAGGCTCACAGCAACAGATTAAGAAGAATCCTGCATCAAAAGATGACTTCAACTTGCATGTGAGACAGAGTGAGAAGAGAAAAAGAAGAATGAAGATGGACTGTCTAAGAAACCTGTAAGTCCGTTACACTGTCTATTTTGCTATATGTGTGTAATAATTTGTATTATACTACGAGGCTATTGAATGCTTGAATTAGAGCTGTGACGATAACCGCAATACCGCAGTAATGAGATGCCTACCGCGATGTTGAGGCCATCACCGTCATCACCGCACCATTTCTATGGTAACCAAGAGCTCCTGCACTCATCAGATTCATGCGGCTGCAGCTTGTTTGTCGTATCGGCGAAAAGAATGATTTGTTGAACATTTGCGAAAATGTTAAAGTATGTAAAATAGTGACTGAACTTAAACATATGCTTTTATTAAAACTGATGATCTGCTGTACCAAGGGACATTTCGAAACATTTCACTGGTTACTTTCGTTTTACCGCATAGACCTTTATGTCCTATAAATGTGTCATATTCGTATTTGTGTGAAAGTCCACGCAGCTTTCAGTGGGAGGGACTGTTGGCATTAATAATAAAGAAACATGAATGAATGAGAAAGTAAAGAGCAGGACATTGTTGATATTAAAAATAAAATTCAATACTGGCAAGATGTTTCTATGTGCGTGCTCCGAGTGTAACACGGACAAGCATTGAAGCCTCTGTTTTCAGTTGCGCGTCTAATTGGTCAAATACACTGTGTCAAAATGCCTGCACTGGTGAGTGTTCACATGAACAGAGTAGATGCGGCAAAGGCGGCAAAATGCATACCGTTGCTCTCCTCACAATTTTTGTTTTTGAACCGTTGGTTTTGTTCTTAACGGAACTTGCGTCTATCTCCCACGAATGTAGAATGCTGAAGGCGAGCAGAAATGAGAAAAGTTATGCTACAGCTCTCTGTTTGCGGCACGTCAGTCACGCTCGTCGGGAAAGTGAGTGAAACACACACACAAACACGCATTTTTATCAAATAATACGGCATTAATAGCGGTACACTTCCGCAATTTGGTACGTTTGCACTCAAATCAGAAGCGAACTGTACCTGAGTTCACTTGAACCGCACCCCGTGGGAAGTGCAAACGTCTTTTCTCCAGTGTTGTGACATATTTCCAAGCGAAACAGAATATTGAATAGAGGGCAGAGTTTTAATTTAACGCTCCTCCTCTCCGTCTCTCGCTCATAGCAGACTACGGGTTGGAGGGGAGTGGTTTACACGTTTTCATCCTAAGCCGTCATACTGATGTTATCAGAGAAGGAACACCATGCCTGACCGGAAGTAACATTTCAGATTTTGATAAAAAATTACCACGACAAACAATTTTTTTCTCTGTATTAACTTGCACGGATTAATTGTTCACCACAAGACTAGTAATATGCACTAACAAAGTAAGTAAGGTCAATTTTGATTTCATGACGACTTGAAGTCTTAAATGAAAAGTAAATGAGTTGTGAGAAAGTGGACATCAGTAGCTGTATTAAGACCCGGGTATACTTCACTTTCCGCGGCCAGACACATCTCACGTGCAGTCTTGTCCGCGCATCTTTCAAAGTATACTCACAGATGTGATACAGATGTGCGTGGATGACCGAGTTCAGCACGTGCAGTACAATTTAATTCACGAATCGTGCCATCAACGGGACTTCGCTGGGCAGGATCAGAGAAGAAAAATAGTGCATCCACCATTGCAACATAGTTCTGAAGTTACACCAAGAGAACAAAGATCAAAATCGATGGATATACATAAGCTTCTAAGTTTACTCTTGTTTTTGAATTGCTCTTTCCACACACTTCTTCGACAACTGCACACTGTGCTGTGCATCTTGCCACCTAGTGGACTCTTCTGCGCTGTTGCACATGCACCGTCCGCACAGTCTCGAAATTTGGCCTGCACACGGACGAGGTATGCAGATGTCCGTGAGCCCTCCAGATGACGAACATTACGTCATGCAGACGGTGCACGAACGCGGCTTTAGTTTCAGTGAGACTGAATAAAAACATGCCATTAAAAAGTATTTAAAATATACTCTTTATGTTGTTTCTTTATGTTGTTTTTAATTTAGAGATTAACTGTGACATTATTACATAATAATATGTATTATTAAAAACTTGATTATAACATTACATTTAGATCTATTGCATTATATTTAGATAGTGGCATGAAAGGTTGCAACTTTGAATGAGCATTGTAGCTGATCACAGTCATGTTGAGTGTGTAAGCAGTGATCTCGTCATTGAAACTCGAATTCTGCTCACTAACAAATACGTTCATCGTAACTAACAGTGCAAACACAATGTAAATAAGAGGTTTGTTGATTATAATGGGAGTTTTGTTGTGAGTTCAAAACTCAGTCAACATTTTGTCTGTCTCTTCCTTATCCCGAGGTTACCATAGTCAGCTGGATCCCCTCCAAATCCAGATCAGATGCTGGACCTGCATCTTGGCATGACCACAACGCAAGCCTAAATGTCAAAGAAGACCATGTCAACTAGACAAGCCAGACAGATCCCCTGTGAGGACTTCGTTGACAACCATCGGCAAAGATCCTCAGCAAAGACCACAAGAACCAGACAAGTCCTCTGCACAGACCCCTACGGCCAGCTTCAACTCTATGCCGGCGTGTTGTATTTTGATCTTCAAACTGATGGAACCATATGAAATATTCTAAATTATACCAATCCACAATCTGACTTGTGTTGCTGCCTGAATCATATCACACCATGTTCGTTCATTGGCCAGAGGAGAATTGGTCCCTGACTGAGCCTGGTTTCTCCCAAGGTTTTTTTTTCTTCTCCATTTTTGTAACCTGATGGATTTTGGGTTCCTTACCCCTGTTGCCTTTGGCTTGCTAAGTTTGGGACACTTAATATTCAGCAATAATATTGATTTGATTGCACTGACACTATCATATGAGAACTGAACTGAGCTGGACGATGACATCACTGTTTTCTGCAGAGCTGCTTTATAACGAATTGAACTGATTTCATAATTGATTAACTATATACAGCTATTGAACAGAACTGAATTAAAACTATACTGACTTCAGCTGAACAATGACACTATTTTTTTTAGAGCTGCTTTACAGCAGAATTGAACTGGAATAATTGAATCATTCTCCTGTTTATACCTGTAAAGCTGCTTTGAAACGGTCTATAAAGTGTTAAATTAAAGGTGACTTGACTTTTGAAATAGCCTGATCTGGTAAACAGTAATGCGTTGCCAAAATGTCACCATTCTAGGCAGCATGTGGACCAAATGAGGATTTTTATTTTAATCCACTAGGATTAAAATAAAAATCTACTGTGGCCCACATTAGGGTCAGTTTTGGTTTATTATTTGGTTTGTTATTGGCTTACGGCATTTCTAAGGCTTGATTGTGGCCCAGATCTTGAAAACAGGAGTGGACCGCTCATCATGCCATCATTCAACGCAGTATGTGGGCCAGAGCAAGGTGTTGGATCTGGGCCAGAATCAAAATGAACTGTTGCCCAGATTAGGGCCAGTTATGCTTTATTCGTATTGCTTATGGCTGACATGTGGCATTGGTATGGCTTGCTTGTGGCCCAAATCTGGCCAACAGGAGTGGACCGCCTAAGTGCCATCATTCCATGTGGTATGTGGGCCAGAGCAAAGGGGTTGGTTCTGGCGCACACTTGACACTTTCATGTGGCCCACATTTGGCAGGAATAATGGCACTTGGGCAGTCCGCTCCTGTTTGCCAGATTAGGGCCACAAGCAAGCCACAGTTATGCCGCATGTCAGCCATGAACAAAACAAATGAAGCAGAACTGGCCCACATCTGGCCAACAGTTCATTTTAATTCTGGCCCAGATCCAACACCTTGCTCTGGCCCACATACCGCATGGAATGATGGCACTTGGGCGGTCCACTCCTGTTTGCCAGATTTGGGTCACAAGCAATCCATACCAATGCCGCATGTCAGCCATAAACAAAACGAATATAGCAGAACTGGCCCACATCTGGGCAACAGCAAGGTTGTTGGATCTGGGCCAGAATCAAAATGAACTGTTGCCCAGATGTGGGCCAGTTCTGCTTCATTCCTTTTGTTCATGGCTGACATGCGGCATTACTGTGGCTTGCTTGTGGTCCAAATCTGGAAAACAGGAGCGGACCGCCCAAGTGCCATCATTCCTGCCAAAAGTCAGCCAAATAAAAAGTGTCAAACTTGCGCCAGATCTGGGCCACAAGCAAGCCATACCAATGCCGCATGTCAGCCATAACCAAAACGAATATAGTAGAACTGGCCGACATCTGGGCAACAGCAAGGTGGTGGATCTGGGCCAGAATTCAAATGAACTGTTGCCCAGATGTGGGCCAGTTCTGCTTCATTTGTTTTGTTTATGGCTGACATGCGGCATTACTGTGGCTTGCTTGTGGCCCTAATCTGGAAAACGGGAGTGGACCGCCCAAGTGCCATCATTCCTGCCAAAAGTCAGCCAAATAAAAAGTGTCAAACTTGCACCAGATCTGGGCCACAAGCAATCCATACCAATGCCGCATGTCAGCCATAAACAAAACGAATATAGCAGAACTGGCCCACATCTGGGCAACGGCAAGGTTGTTGGATCTGGGCCAGAATCAAAATGAACTGTTGCCCAGATGTGGGCCAGTTCTGCTTCATTCGTTTTGTTCATGGCTGACATGTGGCATTACTGTGGCTTGCTTGTGGTCCAAATCTGGAAAACAGGAGTGGACCGCCCAAGTGCCATCATTCCTGCCAAAAGTCAGCCAAATAAAAAGTGTCAAACTTGCCCCAGATCTGGGCCACAAGCAAGCCATACCAATGCCGCATGTCAGCCATAACCAAAACGAATATAGAAGAACTGGCCCACATCTGGGCAACAGCAAGGTGTTGGATCTGGGCCAGAATCAAAATGAACTGTTGCCCAGATGTGGGCCAGTTCTGCTTCATTCGTTTTGTTTATGGCTGACATGCGGCATTACTATGGCTTGCTTGTGGCCCTAATCTGGAAAACGGGAGCGGACCGCCCAAGTGCCATCATTCCTGCCAAAAGTCAGCCAAATGAAAAGTGTCAAACTTGCGCCAGATCTGGGCCACAAGCAGGCCATACCAATGCCGCATGTCAGCCATAAACAAAACGAATATAGCAGAACTGGCCCACATCTGGGCAACAGCAAGGTTGTTGGATCTGGGCCAGAATCAAAATGAACTGTTGCCCAGATGTGGGCCAGTTCTGCTTCATTCGTTTTGTTCATGGCTGACATGCGGCATTACTGTGGCTTGCTTGTGGTCCAAATCTGGAAAACAGGAGCGGACCGCCCAAGTGCCATCATTCCTGCCAAAAGTGGGCCAAAGGAAAGTGTTTTCCTTTGGAAAGTCAAATTTGCGCCAGATCTGGGCCATATCAATTTTGCTATCTGTGTACATGTTTGTATTTTTGAAGGAATAATGTTTATGCGTGGTTATTGAAAAAACAAAAAACTTAAATCACTGAAATAAAGCCAAAAAATATATATTAAATCTGTGTTCACAAGACTTCTGGGTATTGGAGGTTGTAGACTAGAGTTTTTGCTTCAAAATTATGTAAAAATTATCATTCCTACTCCTTCATATAAAACAATAGAGAGATTTAAATTTTCTAAAACATCTTTGCTCAAGAAACAAAGTATGCGTGGAGGCTTGAATAATCATGAATAATGGGTGATTCTCACCTGAGAAGACAAAAGAATCGCATAAAAGAGCTCTAATGACCTGCATAAATAATGAGGCCTTTCAGTCAGGTAGGCTGTGAAAAAACCCTCTGTTGATCATGTCTCAAGCTCATCATAATGTAAATCAAACATACAGAAAAAACAGCAATACTGTGAAATATTATTACAATTTAAAATAATGGTATTCTATTATTAAAATATAATGCATTTCTATGATACAAAGTGTCTGAACAGTTATGTTACCTCTATGGCATTTCATATAGGCTTTTAGCTTAAAAGCATGCACATTTGGAGAAATATTGATGGATTCTCATGTTTATGTCAATTTTCTATACAGAGGAGTATTTATTCATTATTTATTGTTGTCACTGTGAACGCTGGATACTGTGTTTACAATTCATACTTGCAGCCGGAGGGCGCTCTGTGCACTTTTAGTCCACAAATGCCAATGCTAAAGAAGAATAGGCAATCCAGGAAATAACTGAACTAACAGAGGCCAGAGATCGCTAACTATGGCTATTCAAAACACTTTTCAAGACAATAAATACACGATTGAGACGATGTATGCATGTATTGACTGAATTTGCCTCTGAATAGCGCTCCCTCCGTGGGCGTGGCCGCATTAGCGGATAATGAGCTGAATCAAGGACTTCTGACATGGCTCTCTTTTCATACAGATTACATAAACACAGAAGGTTTGTTTTCGATTTGACTTACACGATTTAAAACCTGACATTTCAACGTTTCTTTAGACACAAGTATAATTTTTTTGTGATTAGCATTCACTAAGTTACAGTTCATTTTCTGAGAACTATCAGATTGGACTTTGTTCAGAGGGAGACGAGAGATCACGCATCATGTTTGTTTTCTTTATTTTACAAAAAGCACAACATTTTGTTTTTACTCTGAGTGTACACAAATAAAAGAAAATATTCCACAGATTAAAATGGTGTATAACTCTTAATTGTATGTGCAACACTGACAGAGTATTTTGAGTCTCTTTCACACTGGTTAGAAAAAAAACGCGGTGATCACGCCAGCGTGACCGCCGACCCCAGAGTGTTAAGAACAGGGATACCATGGTCCATAAACCAGGTACTGGTAGCTTTGGCACTGTGTGCAGGTGCCAAGTCCTGTTGGAAAATGAAATCTGCATCTCCATAAAGTTGGTCAGCAGCAGGAAGCATGAAGTGCTCTAAAACGTCCTGGTATATGGTCTCTCCTCTCTTCCTCCAGACTCTGGGACCCTGATTTCCAAAGGAAATGCAAAATTTACTTTCATCAGAGAACATAACTGTGGACCACTCAGCAGCAGTCCAGTCCTTTTTGTCTTTAGCCTAGGCAAGACGCTTCTGACGCTGTCTGTTGTTCAAGAGTGGCTTGACACAAGGAATGCGACAGCTGAAACCCATGTCTTGCATACGTCTGTGCGTAGTGGTTCTTGAAGCACTGACTCCAGCTGCAGTCCACTCTTTGTGAATCTTCCCCACATTTTTGAATGGATTTTGTTTCACAATCCTCTCCAGGGTGTGGTTATCCCTATTGCTTATACACTTTTTTCTACCACATCTTTTCCTTCCCTTCGCCTCTCTATTAATGTGCTTGGACACAGAGCTCTTTGAACAGCCAGCCTCTTTTGCAATGACCTTTTGTGTCTTGCCCTCCTTGTGCAAGGTGTCAGTGGTTGTCTTTTGGACAACTGTCAAGTCAGCAGTACCATGATTGTGTAGCCTACAGAACTAGACTGAGAGACCATTTAAAGGCCTTTTCAGGTGTTTTGAGTTAATTAGCTGATTAGAGTGTGGCACCCGGTGTCTTCAATATTGAACCTTTTCACAATATTCTAATTTTCTTAGATACTGAATTTGGGATTTTCCTTGTTGTCAGTTATAATCATCAAAATTAAAAGAAATAAACATTTGAAATATATCAGTCTGTGTGTAATGAATGAATATAATATACAAGTTTCACTTTTTGAATGGAATTAGTGAAATAAATCAACTTTTTTTTATTCTGCATATGTCATGTGCAATGCAAAGGGCATTTGCTTATGCATGAGTTTGTTTGGGCTAGAATAGAAACATGAAATGTGCAGAGAGCTTCTAATGTCAAAAGATAATTTACTGCAGTACCACGTATCATTTGCATTTGTAATCATTTGTCAAAAGCCTAAAAGCCAGTTTTTGATGAGCTGTTTGGCATCAGTGACACAGATAAAGTTTAGAGATCCTTCTGTTTTCTGTTGTCTTGCACACACGTAGCTTTATTTATTTATTTATTTATTTATTTATTTTTTCTTGTTGTTCATACATACACAAAGGAATTCCTAGGGTTTCAATTTTACAAAGCAAATTTGTAGTTGACAGTGTTGTCAGTGTCACAATAGTATTCAAATAGCCTTCAAATTACTGACTTTTATTTGCTTTATTATAGCAAACATCTTCATCGAAAGTAATATTTGACGAGAAAATGGACATACTTTTCAAAATTAGTAATAAAACAATCACTCTTAGCAACAGGGAAGTACTGTATGTTTGCTTAGCATAGCGTCAAACATGACAATTTATGAGATTAATATCATGATTTGCTCCAAAATCACTATACAGCCTATATATACACAACAGTCATGTTTGAAATAACTTCTGTGGTCCAATGAGACTATTGCAATCTGGCAGATTTTTCTGGGATTGTGAAGTACGACTCACCCACTGCGATCTGGCACCTGAATTGGCTTTTTAAGAGGCTGAGGGTGCACTCAACTACACGGTTCTGGGTAAAGCTCAACTGTAAAGAAGTTTCAGGTTTTGTGCTCAAACATGGTGTGCTACAGTGGCATAAAAGTTTAGTGACCCCTGAACTGTTTGGTGAACCATCAACATGGAAAGACCAGCAAGCAGTCACATTTATATTACTGCTTGATGAGAGTTCTGGGGCACTGGATGCTTTAATTGTGAAAGAACTGATAGAGTCCACAGTGTAATAGCCAGCCTGTAGGAGTAAACAAAATACTTTGTTGTCATTCTATTAAAAAAAAAAATAATTAAAAAAAATAAGAGGAAGAGAGGAAGAACCCCTTTTCTGCATTCATGAGCAATTCCTTTTACACTATATAATTAGGAGCCAAGCACCGAAGGTGTGTAGGCACCTATTGTATCCGTTGGCGTTCTTTTTTGTTTTTCTTCTTCTTCTTCTTCTTCTTCTTCTGCTCTTGAGTCTATGGCAGCCCATAGAACCGTATGGGAAAAAGTTGTGAAATTTGGCACACAGTTAGAGGACAGTCTGAACTATTTCCATAGCAAATTTGGAGTCTTTATCTCAATCCCTCTAGCGCCAACAGCTGTCCGAAGTTGCGCTCATGTTTATGTTAATAACTTTTGAAATAAAATTATTTTTTCCTCTGATTCCTTGGTTTAAGATGAATCGAATGCCCCTATGAACTCATTTTCTGTCGTGAAAATTTTTCCGCAATTTAGAATTTTCTGAAAAACGTACTTTCTCGAACTCCTCCTAGGCCGCTACTCTGATTTTCACGAAAATTAAACCAGATCATCTTCAGACCATGCCGACAAAAAGTTATGGAATTCAAGTTGATTCCTCAAATAGTTTTAAAAAAACACACGAACGAATTGTATGTAGTGCTAGCAAAAATAGACGTAAGGCTTTTCTGCAACACTTTATCGTATTCAGACCAAACTTGGCACATGTCATCACAAGCATGACCTGAGGCATCATGCAGTGTTTTGGCGCTGTGCCACCTATTGGTGCGGAGATATAAAAAAATTGCTATTTTTGCTTCTGATTGGTTTGTCCAAAAATTATAAATTTGATCTCATTGGATTTGGGGCATCATGCCTAGTCGAATGATGTCCAATTTTTCCATATCGGCCATTTTGAGTTTTGTGCTAAAATGCTGTAATTTACGAATGCATAAGTGTATCGTTACAAAACTCGGTATGCGTCTTTGGCACCATGCCCTGACAATACTCAAAAAGTTTTGGCACAGCGCCACCTTGTGTTCAAAAGTTATAACAAAATTTACAAAAATGCTAATAACTTTTGACTATATTATGCTTTGACATATTGACACCAAACTTTGCAAGTGTCATTGTCACCTCACTCTGACCATACCACATTAATTTGGTCACAACGCCACCTATTGGTCGAAAGTGATGAACCAGTAAATCCTCGTTTTTTTATCATTTTTCAGCTCTTTTGCCTAAAATGATCTTAATAGGTCTTTGGCTGGCTTCTTGTGCCGTTTTTGTGCTTGGCCCCATAATTGCTGCTTGCAGCTATATTTGTATTTGTTTTTGTCATTTGTACAGTGCACAAGAAGCAGTAGGCTACTTCACTTACCTCCCAAGGTACTATTTCTGTAACATCTTCATAGTAGATCAGGATGAAAGAAGTATTTGAAAGACTGCTGCAAGAAAATGACATCAGAGCTTCAATCATCAGCAGTAGGGTTCACTATTTCTCCATCCCCAGAAGCTAGGAAATTAGTCGGCACTAAGAAAAGGATAGGTGATTCTGTTTGTGCCACAAATAATTAATGGTTGTTGTTCACTGACCTAACGTGCCTGTCTTGATACTCAAGAAAATACACACATATGGTTTAAAGGAAACATTAAATAAATATAATGTTATTATAAATTATAAAGGTTTTTATAATTAAATGCATCTGAAAGGTGATCTAAAGGTCACGTCACGTAGCAATGGTTTGCGTTGATTTGTTATTTTGCCTTTTTTATTTTTGTGTAGGCTTTTGTGTGATGCACACCACCATGGTTACGGATTTTGCTGTTTTGCTTAGTTTCGAAACCATCGGTATACTGGTGTTTAATGTCGCTTTACTCTTAAAAGCTACATGAAGATTAGGCATAGGACAGTTTAGTGCACTGATAGGCAGGGTAGAAGGGGAGAACGTGGATAGACCTTTTATCTGTACTATGTTTTTTTAAATGCACTTGCTTTAAGTAACCAACAAGTTTAAGAGTTAAAAATGGCATCCATTGAAGAATTTGTTAAAGCTCCATCAGAGGACGTGTTGAATTTGTTTGTGAAGCAACAACTGTGGGAACTTGTAGAGCATTTTAACCCTTAAATGCATGACTGTTTCCGGGTCGATAAAGACCCGGATCTATATCTAACACGGATGGATCTCTACCTGTCGCGATAATATAAAATTCCTCTGATATTAGAGTAACAATTACAGAAGAATAAAAGAAATAATATTTTGTTACCTTTTGGAGCTTGAAAGGGCTCAGTTTGAGCAGATGTTTTATGCCATCATCACTGTCCTTGTCAGAGCTCGACAACAGGACAATACAATAAAAACATAGGGATAAAAATAAACAATAATTAAGTTAAGTTTGGAGAAATTAAATTAAAATAAAATAAAGTAAAAGTAAAATAAGTGCAAAAAAAAAAGGTGCAGCATCCTTGACCAAAGGCAATAAACACCTTTGATCTCAAACATATTCTCAAAACTATATAATTTTCAGCATCTTCAAAATCAATATTTTGATCGCTAACAGCTTCACCAGATCCATCCAGTGACAGTTACAGTCATATTTCATTGCATTCAGTACTTGCTCTGCAGTAAATCGCTGAGCCATTTCATGTTTTGCTTATTCTTTCTTTTTTTGTCTGAATGAATCGTCACTTCATCATTGTGTATCAGATATTGCCACCTTGTGTAATAAAGGTGAATTGCACTTATTCTGTCATCTAAGATTTAATTATTGCTGTGCAGAAAAAAATATACGTAAACTTATACACACCTCGGGTCAATAGCGACCCTATACAATTTTTACAAAAAATAAATACAAAAATAGGCATTCTTTTATAATTTTATGATTTTTTACTTGTTATATTCTTTATAATGAATTGATTGAGGAATACCAAGAAGGTTGATTTCTAACTTTAAAAAATGAACGAGGAGGAGGGTAGAGAAAATAAATTTTGCAAATGCAACAGATTCATGATAAAGAATTAGTCAAGGAAACTAAAAGGTATGAGTTTCAGCATGGGAGTTTGAGCTGCAGGCGCAGCGTTAAAAAATGGTGAAGGAAGGTAAACTATCAAAAAAGTTACATTTGTCTGACGGTTTTGACTTTGCCAGTAATTTACCACTGCTCCCTAATTTTTTTCCCCTTATTATTTTAGAACAGTTTAAAAAGTGCCTGAGTATATTACTACATATATAAATGAAAAGAAGCCAAATGATGCGACTAAGCTGCAGTCTTAGCAGATGACTGCATATTGACGCATTGAAATGTGTACAGAGAAGACCGGTCAGGGCATTACTATGGTAACTTCAGTGCAAATAGGTTTGCATCAAGGAAATCTGAACAAATTTTTTCTTCAAAATTTTAGAAAAATAGTTGTGGGTGATTTAGTATGCAATTACTGTTTCAACATTGGACATTGGAAAAATAAGTATGCTGTTTTGGCCGCAAAGTTGAAGTCTAGTCAAAAGAATAAGTCAAATTTTTAGTCCTCTATTAATGACTGAAACTACAAGAATTAATGATTTTGAAGGTAGCGCTTTTATGGAAGTGGAGAATGCAGTGTGCCAGTCAAAAACTGAAACCGCAAAACACTTTGCACCTTCTATTATGCAGGGTTTTGTTTCTTTGACCAATTCTGAAGATAAAATCCTGGTTAAGATCTTGAGAGATACAGGGGCTTTGGAATCCTTCATTCTTGAATCTGTCCTGGCTTTTTCTGATGTATCAAGTGAAAGAAGGAATGTTTTGATCAGGGGGATTGGATTACAAACTCTCTCTCTTCCTTTGCACAGAGTAAACCTGACTTCGGAATTGGTCTGTGGATAAGTAACCATCTGGGAGTGCGTCCATCATTGCCAGTGGATGGTGTCATGGTAATACTTGGGAATAATTTAGCTGGAGCTAGGGTATGGCGAGATGTAATACCACCACCTGTTGTAGTTGCCCACTAAACTAATTGAAAAATCTGACGCACTAAAGCAAAAGTTCCCTGAGATAGAGTGCTCAGCGTAAATTATTACACCCCGTTTGAAAAGTAACATTTTAAACAATATTTCAATGAACACAAAAACAATTTCCAAAATGTTGACAAGACTAAGTTTAATATAACATCTGTTTAACTTACAACATGAAAGTAAGGTTAATAATATAACTTAGATTACACATTTTTCAGTTTTACTCAAATTAGGGGGATGCAAAAATTAGTACACCCCACAACAAAATTACTTTGTATGGCCTTCATGATTTTTAACGACAGCACCAAGTCTTCTAGTCATGGAATGAACAAGTTGGCGACATTTTGCAACAACTATCTTTTCCCATTCTTCAAGAATGACCTCTTTTAGAGACTGGATGCTGGATGGAGAGTGATGCTCAACTTGTCTCTTCAGAATTCCCCATAGGTATTCGATTGGGTTGAGATCAGGAGCCAATGAGTCACTTTCACCATGTTCTTCTTCAGAAATCCATCAGTGGCCTTAGATGTGTGTTTAGGATCATTGTCATGTTGGAAAAGTGCACAACGATCAAGGGCACGGAGTGATGGTAGCATCTTCTCTTTCAGTATAGAGCAGTACATCTGTAAATTCATGATGCCATCAATGAAATGCAGCTCACTGACACCAGCAGCACTCATGCAGCCCCACACAAGGACACTGCCACCACCATGTTTCATTGTAGGCACCATACATTTTTCTTTGTATTCCTCACCTTTGCGACGCCATACAGTTTTGAAGCCATCAGTTCCAAAAACATTTATCTTGGTCTCATCACTCCAGAGTATAGAATCCCGGTAGTCTTCATCTTTGTCAGCATGGGCCCTGGCAAACTTTGGGCGGCGTTTTTGTGCCTGGGCTTTAGGAGAAGCTTCTTTATTGGACGGCACCCATGCACAACACTCGTTCCGTAAGCTGAATAGGGAAGGCGTAGGACATACAGCATAAGCATTTTGAAGAATGCAGAAAGCGGAAGCACACGCAAGGCGATCATCTGTTTATATAAAACATATACAGTTGTATTTTTTTCGAAAATGACCAACCGTTTCACTAGATAATACCCTTATCCCTCGTCTGGTATCATTTAAAGCCCTTTGAAGCTGCACTGAAACTGTAATTTTGACCTTCAACCATCTGGAGGCCAATGAAGTCCATTATAAGGAGAATAATCCTGGAATGTTTTCATCAAAAACCTTAATTTCTTTTCGACTGAAGAAAGAAAGACATGAACATCTTGCATGACATGGGGGTGAGTAAATTATCCGGAAAATTTTATTTAAAAGTGGACTAATCCTTTAACTTCCATGGACCACCTGGATGTCTCTGTGAGATGGTTGCAGTTCCATCTTTTTGAAATGTTTGTATCACTTTTGCTACAGTATTCTGACTGATAGAATACTGTATACTGAATACTGAGTCATCTGTCTGCTGGACACCTGTGTAACGAATAATTAAACTCACGTTTGGTTGAATTCTTGTTAAATTAGACATTAGTAGTCTATAATTTAGCTTTGCTCCAGAGACTTTCAGTGGGGTGTACTCATTTTTGCATCACCCTAATTTGAGTAAAACTGAAAATTTTGTTCTGTAAGTTATATTATTAATCTTACATTCATGTTATAAGTTAAACAGATGCTATATAAAACATAGTCTTTTCAACATTTTGGAAATTGTTTTTGTGTTCATTGAGATATTGTGTAAAATGTTACTTTTCAAAGGGGCTGAGCACTGTATTTACAGCATGTGCAGTAACTCGTTCAAAGAGTCGTGAGACAAAAAAGGAAAAACGTATGAAGCTTAGTCAGATTCATGTACATAATCTTAAGATGCAGTGAGGAATAGTTCTGGAAGAATTTGATCAAGCCGAGAACTTGATCAAGCCGATGATTTTGAATGGTACGTTTTTTTTATTCTTAAGTTCTTTATTCTAATCGTGATATAGTGTCTGTGAATATTAAACCTCAAAAAGACTGTTTAAATATGAATCCTGCAAGTTTTGTGTGTCTCAATGTGAATTAAGGGGGCAGATAGACGCACGGTTCCGTTTATTACAGATAACTTACATTAGTAAATTGCCATATTGGCTATTCCCAAATATATTGCTATACTGAGGTGAGTGAAATTGACTGAAATATGTAATAATATGTGAAATGAAATGAAATAAAATGTGTTATCAATGTATTAAACTTCACATTAACATTTAGGCTCTATAATATAACAAATATAATATATAAAATGCCATAGAGGTAATATGAATGTTTAAATGCTTTGCATCACAAACATACATTATATTTTAAAGTATATTAAAATAGAAAACGATTATTTTAAATTGTAATAATATTTCACAGTATTGTTGTTTTTTTCTGTAGTTCCGATCAAATAGATGCAGGCTTGATGAGCATGAGATTTCTTTCAAAAACAAAATAGTAATGTGTCCAATCTTTTGACCGATACTGTAATTTAAAATATAGGCCATACAAAAAAATATACAAACTTTTCTTCACATGATGTGCAATAATATGTGCATGCATGATATCACAAAAATCATGTTTTCTGTTAAGAGTGGACATTATATTAACATTAATACAATAGCTGATAGGATCCTGTTATCAGCATGCTTTTTTTCATTTATCTCACAGATTTGAGAATTATAGTAACCAGATATTGGCACACATTGGACTGCATGCATATGATACTGAGATCACTGACTGGACGTGGGAAGTGTTTTTTCTTTTTCTTTTTTTTTCTCCAGTGCAGAAACACCAAATGCCAGGTATGTGATGTTCACTTATATCTTTGAACAGGAATTATTTCTATGTATAACTATGTACTCAAAATGTGTCTTTGACTCTCATTTATATAGTTAACTATATTCTAAATAAACTAAAAACAAAAAAATGATATATTTCTTTTGTCATTGTATTCTTTTGTTTTAGTTCACTCAGTCACATTCCTGACTGAATGGCTCATTATGCAGCTCATTAGGGGCAGGGTCTTAATCTCCTCAGGTGTGAATCACAGCATTATTCATGGAGATTCATGCCTCCCCACATATAGCCTGTCTAAACAAAAAGTGTTTTAGAAATTTAAAATCAATACATTGTTTTATGTGTCCGAGTTGGCAGAATGATTTTTACATCATTGTGAAGCAAAAACTCTAGATTAAAATATGCGACCCGCTCTGGCGAAAGGAGTCGGAAGTCGCAACGTTCTATTTTAAGATATGGGCCAATAATGTGGAAAAACAATAAAAAAATCGATTTTTTTTAAAGCTAATTTCAAAGAACAGACTTTCAAAAATAATCTCCCAAAGTTTCGTAGTCCAGATAATTGAGTAAAGGCATTTAAATGGCTATTAAATTTGACATGGTTTTACTAAATTCGCTGGAAATGAACTTCTCAACTCCTCTTGTCGGCGCTCCCATTTGCGTGTCTCTCTTTAAAAGCCAATAAAAATTGAATCCATATAGGTAGCACAAAAATTCTTTTTGCATACAAAACTAGAGACTTTAAACTTTCATATAAAGCCTCCAACATGCTTCTGTTGCGTTGTTTTCACCCTCTAATGAGTCTAAGTAATATGCATTTACAACAAAAATAGCACAGCCACTAACTGAATACAAGTATGTATATTTCACATGCTCATAACTTCATCAAAAATGCACAGATCATAAAAAATGGCACATCCAATATTTAAAGCAGATTCCCAAGATTAAAATGAATCCAAAATCAATATAATATATTGCGTTGATCACAAGATATTACTCACGGAATGATTTAACATACTTGGCTAAAAACATGTCTCTCATCTCTTCGGGATGCAGTGTGTATCCAATGATCCCGGACCCATCCATGTTCGTTTTCCAACGTGGAATAACACAAAATAGATATCATTTTTAAAGCTTAGAATCTCATCTTTTTAATGCATCTAACCATTTTCAAAAACTCCTAACGAGTGCTGAGAAGCACCTCTAAACCGGAGTTTACCGCCCGTTGGCGCCACCTGGCTGTGGAAAAAATGAACAATAATTTTTCAAACTATTCTTTATGCTATCACCACGAAATTTGAAATAGATGCAGCTTACATATAGGAGAGTATCATCAAAAAATAATTTTTTAGCAATCTTATTGTGTTCCTGAATTATTCCATGTTAAATAAAAAAAAAGAAAAATTATTTAAAAAATATATATATTTTTTGGTATTTATCAGCTGTTTCTCAGCAAAAAAATGTCCAAATGTAATGTAATTTATATTTTCTTAAAATATGTTTTCTATCAAATGATACCTACCTTTTGACTCTCCTTGCTACAGTTTTGGAGTTATGAGTCTTTACTTTTGTGTGTGTAGCTCAGAAAAAAAAAAAAAAAAAAAAAAACTCCTTCGGGTCTTAAAGGGTTAATTCAAAATAAATACTTTAAAATAATTTGAGCTTCAGCCTGGTTTAATAGCATTTATATATAAAAAATGTCTTTGGTCAAATTAAGCTGTAAAATAAATATTTATCCCTTTAAATGCAATGGATTTTGAAAGATATCAACAAAAAAACGGGCAAAAAACTTTAAAAGCGATTTTCTCAGGTTTTCAATTGGAAAAAGAGGGCAGACAACCATAATTCAAATGGGTATATCTTTAAAACCATTCAGGGTATGACTTTGACTAGGATATCATTTTAGAGCTTATTGTCTCATCTTTCCATTGATACCAAAATCTCAATTTTGAAATTTGGGTCACTGTGACTCATTTTGCTGGATCAGGTCACATATACAGTTCTCAAAAGTCTTGTGAAAAAATTTTTAATTTGTGTTCTGAGGCCTTATTTCAGTGAGTTATTTATTTATTTATTTATTTTGCTTTTCCAAAATCCACGCATATACATAATTCTTCCAAAACTACAAACATGTACATACTTGTTGCTCACAAATTATTTTAGCCTAGTTTCTGATGAATACAGTGTAATGAGACTTTTGTCATTAATATGTTTATAAGCAACTGAAAAAAGCACAAATGTCAGGGCATGTTAAAGGTCCCGTTCTTCGTGATCCCATGTTTCAAACTTTAGTTAGTGTGTAATGTTGTTGTTAGAGTATAAATAAAATCTGTAAAATGTTAAAGCTCAAAGTTCAATGCCAAGCGAGATATTTTATTTAACAGAAGTTGCCTACATCGAACGGCCAGTTTGGACTACATCCCTCTACTTCCTTCTTTAATGACGTCACTAAAACAGTTTTTTGACTAACCTCCGCCCACAGGAATACACAAGAGTTGCGTTTGTAGAGTGTGTTTGTCGCCATGTCGTCGAAACGCTGTTATTTTCATCCCGCAGTCCAATCACCGGGTCTGATTCCGGCTCAAATTGATAGGGTAAAATTAAAGACATGTTTATAATAACACTGAGCGCATGCATCTTCACGTTATGGTAAGAGGCGTGACCTTTCCGGGCAAGGAGCGCTAAGCTGCTGTCGAATCACAACACAGGAACCGCTGGCACAATCAGAACTCGTTACGTATTTCTGAAGGAGGGACTTCATAGAACAAGGAAGTCATCAGCCCGTTTTTATGACAGTGGAAACAGCGGTATACAGATAAGTAAATTATGTGAAAAATACTGTGTTTTTTTACACGTGAAACATGAACATATGTTATATTGCACACTATAAACACAATCAAAGCTTCAAAAAACCACGAAAAACGGGACCTTTAAAACTACTCCAGGACCCCAAATCAACCTCAGCCTCAGGGTTAAACATCACATACATTATAAAATCTTGCTAATTATTTACAAAGCATTAAATAGTTTAGTTCCTCAGTATTAGAGCGACCTCTTTATAGTCCTCATTATAGTCCTTAATGTTGATTGTGATATCTAAATTCTGGCCAGTTGATAATACCTAGAATATCAAAATCAAGATCCTTTTCCTATTTAGCACCCAAACTCTGGAAAAGTCTTCCTAGCCTTGTTCAGAAAGCAGACACTGTCAGTTTAAATCTAGACTAAAAACACATCTCTTTAACCTGGCATACACATAACAAATTAGCACATTTGAAACGGAGGACATAGTCAGCTTGGTGGGTTGCAACAAAAAGAGATTTATCAGCATAAATAAGAAAATATATGAAACAAGAAATCAACAAAACCAAACACAACTTCTGTCAGACACATCAATAACCAAACATCAGACAGAACCAAATTTAAATTAATAAGGAAATCAAAATAAACAAACAAAAACCAAAATCAAAGCACCCAGGAGCAAGCAACACACCAAACAAAGCCTAAGCTTTATAGAGGGAAGTACAGGTGTACATGGTTCACTTGATGAGTCTCCCAGCCACACCCACTGGCCGGCCATAGCAGGAAGAACGAGAGACTCGTCACACTATCCAAATGTTAAAGTTGAGCTTTTCTCCCCCCTCCTGATCATGAACGACCTAGGGAGTCCAGAGAATTGTACTGCGGGCTTTTGTGGAGGTTGATCGAAAAACCTAGGACCAGTCCGCGAAAGCAGGTTGTTTCAAATCATCTCCACTATTTAACAAATGATCTGATCGACAGCAGTGGTCCTAGAGGCAAAGTACTAAACCCACCGCGGTCCAGATGGGCATCGCCTTTGCCGGCTCTGCCCCACTGCTTGACAACGGCATCGCTTCTCGGCCTTTTGGCTAAGATCAAGTGTGATCGATCCAAATGGATATTACGAGAGAGGATACACCTTTGCCGACCATGGTGGTGCGGCTAAAGAATACGGTTCGGATACAAGTTAAGGCGGATGCACCTGCTGAAGTTAAGAGAAGATTTGGAAGGAATTGTGTGGTGGCTGAGGTGTTGAGAGAAGTGTTTGGCATCCCAGCTTCCTTAATTTTCTGCTTACAAGACTTTTCAACCTCTGGCTTTATGGATTTGACCTTTTTTCCAATTAAGAGACTGTTCTAGTTTTTTTGAAGCATGGGAGAAGAAAAAAGAAAACCAGCGGTTAATAGGCCTGCATCTCTACCCTGCCTTTGCTCAGGATTTCTTGCCACTTACGATACACCTGTATAATCCCTTTGTGGAAGATGGAGACGTCCTGACATTCTTGGCTAGGTATTGTGAGACGGTGAGGGGAGGTGAACGTTTGAAGGACCAATTTGGAATATGGACTGGGAAAAGAAGATTCCTGGTTAAGTTGCGTACAGACGTAGCGTCACCAGATGGTTTGGTACATCCACCTGGGTCCTTTTTCATTGGCTCAAACAGGGGCTTTTTGCACTATCCAGGTCAACCAGTTTACTGTAGGAGGTGCGGCGCACAGGGTCATGTAAAAGCAGACTGCACAGGACAGAGATGCCGTTTTTGTGGATCTGCAGAGCACATGGCGACAGCTTGCCCCGAACCAAAAACCTGCAGTTTATGTGGAGGTGGAGATCATCTGTTCCGGGCTTGTCCTAGCAGACAGAAAACATATGCCAGCCTGTTTAAGGAGGGTCAAGGTCTGCAGGCTGACTTTGATGGACTTTTGATGAGTGTCCCAGGCAGAAGTGAGAGTCAAGAGGCAGGCCCTTCAGGAGTGGGTGCAGGTGGTGGAGTTGAAAGAAGGCAAGTGGCGGAAACAGGGATTGGAGACGTGGTGGAGGAGGAAGGCAGTCTACAAGAGCTTCAGATGAATCCCTCACAAGTATGGTCGGAGATCGATGTTGCTGAGGTTCTGTGTGGCATTTACGGAGAGAAGGAGCCGGGGATGGCAGAGTCTTCAGGTGGGGAAGGGGAGTTTCCCTTGGTAATGGAGACGGAGCAGGGCATGATGGGGCCTGACATGGGCCAAGGCTTAAGGAGAAGGAAGCTTGGTGATGATGTGACTGAAGATTGGGGAAGGAAGTGCAGTAAAGTCCAAGATTCTGCTCTCAGACGGATCCAGAGTAAGGAGGCTGTGGGTGAGATGGACTCTGGGGAAAGGGTGGTTGGGGAAAGTGGGGTAAATGGGAGAGGGGGTGGTGGAGGGGTTTTGGAAAAGGTCAAGTCAATTTTGTGGGAGGATAAGGGGGAGGGGAGAAGGGGAGTGAGGGGAGATGAAGGAGGGGAATGGACAGGAAGTAATGGGGAAGGGGAAGGGGAAAAAATGTTTAGGGCGAAAAGGGAGCATGTGAAGTTTGTGTGAGATTTTGTCTGGGTTTTTTCCTTTTCCTTTTAAAAGGTTTTTTGTTTAAATGGTGTGTTTAAAGGTGGCAACTTTGAATGCAAGAGGACTAAGAATGTTACAAAGGAGAACGGCAATTTTTATTTCCTTACAAAAGGTCACCTTTGGATGTATGTTTATTGCAAGAATGTCATTTGAAGGATAAAAAAGATGTTTCTGTTTTTCTGCGGGGTGGGAGATGGGGCCTTCCTTTTGGGGTGCGGGGAATGTTAATGCAGATGGGGTGGGTATCTTATTTTATTCATGGGAATTTGTTATTGAGTCTGCTATTTTTATCATCCCAGGGAGGGTAGTGGTTGTGGATGTGAGGTGGATGGGGATAGCCTGTTCGCTTTCTTAATGGATTAATGCCTCAAGGTAAACTGCACTGGCTCAGGGGTTACTTTGGAGACGTTTCTTTGCTGAACAGAATTGCACTTCAGACTGCTAGGGCTGGAGGGAGGGTACCAACCTTCACTTGGCGAAACAGTGGGCAGGAGGCAGCACTTTTGGACTATCTTTTTTTGCAGTCATACGTGAAGGTGTTCAATTACACTCAAATTCCTATGTGGTGTTCAGATCACTGTTTGGTGGAGGTATGGGTGGATGTGGGAGGTGTGAGGCGAGGGAGGGGGGTGTGGAGGTTCAATACTTCTTTTCTGAAGGACAAGGTTTTCCGCATAACTCTCTTTAATTTGGTAGCAGGTTGGAAGAATTTGCAAGGTTTGTTTCAGTCACGAGGGGAGTGGTGGGAGGGGTTCAAGGAGAGGGTAGCTTTTTTTGCCGCAACTGGGGTAGGGAGAAGGCAAGGAGTAAGCGGGAAAAAGTTGGTAAGTGGTCAGAGGAGCTACAGGCATTATGGACGGGTGGTGCCTTGGGGACGTCTGAGTGGGGGGGTTCCTTGGGGACGGCCGAGGGATGGTCAAGGGCTAGGCAGCTGCAGGATGCAATGAAGAATCATTACTGTGAGGAAGCTAAGTCCTTTTTGCAGGGTTCAAGCATCCGGAAACGGCTCTACGATGAAAAGCCAACTATCTTTTTCTTTGCATCAGTGCGGGGTAGGCAAAAGAAAAGTTTGAGGGGCGAAGGAGGGGTGCAGACATCGGTGAAGGGCATGCTGGGGGTGGCTGAAGGGTTTTAAGGAGAGTTATTCAGTGATAGAACTCCTGTAGTTAAAGAGTTCGGGAAGTTTTTGGGGGGGTTGGAAGGGGGTTTAAAGGAGGAGGAAAGGAAAGCACTAGAGGGGCCTTTGACCTTGCAAGAAGTTAGTTCTGCAGTGGCTTTCTTGAAAAAAGGTACAGCTCCGGGATGTGATGGCCTTCCAGCTGCTTTTTATGAGGTGGTTTTTCCGTGGGTAGGAAAGGAATTGGTAGGAGTGTATCAGGAATGCTTAAGAAGGGGAGAGCTGGTTGAAACAATGAGAACTGGGTTGGTAACATTATTGTATAAGAAAGGGGAGAAGGAAGAGTTAGGGAACTGGAGGCCTATTACTCTGCTGACTACAGATTATAAAGTGTTAGCAAAAGTCTTGACTGAGAGACTTAAGGGGGTCATAGGAGCAGTTGTCCAGTCAGACCAGACGTGTGGGGTACCTGGCAGGTCAGTCTCCTTGAACTTAGCTCTGGTTAGAGATATAATCAGCTGGGCTGAGCAAAGGCAGCTTCCATTAGCCATCCTGAACTTAGATCAGGAGAAGGCTTTTGACAGGGTAAGCCATTCCTTTCTGGAAGCAATTTTGAGGCGTATGCGGTTTGGTCCAGTGTTCAGAGCATGGGTTAGATTGTTATACAGGAAAGCTTTCAGTAAAATAGGGATTAATGGCCATTTTACGGGAAAGGTGGAACAGTTAGGGGGAGTTAGGCAGGGGTGTCCTTTGTCCCCTCTTCTCTACGTTTTATCTTTAGAACCTCTGTTGGGGGCTTTGAGGGCGGCGACTTCTCTTAGGGGTGTCCATTTGCCTGGAGGTGGAGGCATATGTGCCAAAGTGGCTGCTTATGCAGATGACACAACCTTGTTTTTAACTTCGGAGCGTGACTTCGAGGTGGTTGGTAGAATCTTAGATGAGTTTTGCCAGGTGTCTGGGGTACAGGTCAATGTAGGTAAGTCTTCAGTCATGTTTTTTGGTTCGTGGGCTGAAAAGGCAGAGGCAAGAGGAGGGTTTAGTATTTGTGTAGGATGGGTTGAAAATTCTTGGAATCAGATTGTTTTAGGGAAGACAGTGCTAAGGAAAACTGGGAGGCAAGATTGAAAGTAGTGAGGGGGAAGATAGCAAGGTGGAGCTCTAGGGGGCTGTCTTTGTGGGGAAGGTTAGAGGTGATAAAGGCTGATCTTCTTCCAAGCCTAAATTATTTAGCATATGTTTTTCCTGTTCCGTTTTGGTTTGGGAGAAGGTTGGAGAAGCTAGTTTTTTCTTTTTTGTGGAAGAATAGCACTGAGATGGTTGCTAGGGGGCAGATGTACAAGCTGATTAGAGATGGCGGGAGGGTGGTCCCTTGCATTCCTTTGAAGATGGAGGCTATTTTCTATTTTCTGTTCTTGGACAGCTCGCTTAGCATCACCAGGAGAAGGAGCATAAGGCTAGGTTTTTAGCACCAGTTTTGGCTGGGTTTCCCTTTGAGGTCTTTGGGCAATTGGAGGGGAAACGAGGCCTTGGTCGACAAACAGGCTGGAGCATTATCGCAGGGCGGCAGTTTTTTTTTGCTCGGAAGCCTTGGAGTCTGGAACATTCCTTGATTTTAGAGCAAAGAAAACTGTACCACAGGCTGAGTGAGGAGCTAGTGGAGGGTGTGCCAAAAGCAGTAACGCCATATGAGGTGTAATTGGTTAATGTTGCAGCCAACTTTTTTAACAGGCTTTTGTAAAGATCTCAACTGGTTGGCTGCCCTGGGTCGGTTGCCGGTGAGAGAGAGGTTGTATAGGCATGGCTCTGGCAGATCTCCTTTGTGCCCGACAGGTTGTGGCAAAGAAGATACAATAGATCATGCATTGTGGTCATGTCCAAGAGCTGTAGAACTCTGGAGGTCAGTCATGCGGTGGTCAGGAGAGGTGGAGGGGGCAAATTATTACAAGGGATTTAGTGTTGTACAGGGCTGGGTTTAGATGTTTTTGAAGTTCAACGGAGGAGAGTCATATGGGGCACAATCTCAGAGGGGAAATATGTTCTGTGGGAATTTAGAACAATGTGTTTGAGGAAACAGATTCCTCATTTGGAGCCTGAAAGATTATTTTTACAACTGCTTGGGAAAATGTTGGCGGAAGTTAAGCATTTAAAGTGTGTTTCGGGGAGGAGGAGACCAGAAGGGTATGGAGGGGGCTTCAGAAGGTTGGGGTGGGATAGAGGGAGTGACAGTGTTTTTTTGTGCTTTTGTTTTTGTTTTGTTTTTTGTTTTTTTGGGGGGTGGGGGGGTTGTGTTGTTTGGGGTTTTTTTGTACAATGTGGATGTATGTTTTTGAAATTTGATGTATATTGGTCTTTTGGTTGTTCAGAGAATTGCATGATGGTTTGTTTAAAAGAGAATTTATGGTGTATCTTTGAACAATGAATCGGCTGTAAAGTATAGTTTTGGTGTAAAAAAAAAAATCTTGCCCAGGAGATTATGTCGGGAAACGACGAAAGAGAACCGGCCATGATGGTGCGGTTGAGGAATACGAATTCGTGTGTTGTTGAAGAAAGATGCTGAAGATTTTGTGAAGCAACATTTTGGAAGATATTTCGTTGTTACTGAAATTCTTAGAGGACTTTTCAAGATTCAGCCTGCTTGAAGTTTTTTGTTTACAAGATTTTGTGTCAACTGGCTTTTTGGATTTAACTTTTTGTGTTTTGAAGGACTGTGTTGGTTTTTTTTAGGCCTGGAAGAAAAAGGAAGGTCACAAATTGCTGGAAGGCCTGCAACTTCAGCCTGTGTTTGTTCAGGATTTTATCCCACTCACCATTCACATTTACAACCCTTTTGTGGAGGATGGCAATGTCCTGGCTTTTATTGCAAGATATTGTGATGTTGTAAGAGGAGGAGAGCATTTGAGAGATCGATATGGATTATGGAATGGGAAGAGGAGGTACATGGTGAAGTTGAGACTTGACTCCTCTTCACCTGGCACTGTGCTGCACCCTCCAGGCAGCTTTTCTATTGGACCGAACAGAGGTTTCCTGCACTATCCCGGACAGCCCTTGTATTGTCGAAGATGTGGAGGGCAGGGCCATGTGAAAGTGGAGTGCAAGGGAGAGAGATGTAGATTCTGTGGGAAGACGGATCATGTGGTGGCGGAATGTACTGCTCCCAAACATTGCAGTCTGTGTGGAAGTAAAGAACATTTGTATCGGGGTTGTCCAGCCAGAAAGAAGAGCTACGCTAGTTTATTTAAGGAGGGGGAAGATCTGCAAGCAGATTTGGAATCTCTCATGTGTGAGGCATCCAACTCTTCAATTAACCAGCCAGAGCATACAGCTGCAACAGAGGTTGCTAATAAAGACCAAGGGGCTGAGGAAAGTGCTGTGCATCACCAGGACAAAGGACCTCCTTAAGAGTTTTTCTCTTTATGACTCCTTTAAAGTGGTGGGAAGGGCTTTGGAGGGCTTTACTTGGAGAAATAGTAGAGGGGAAACATCTCGTTTGGATTATGTGTTTGTGTCAGCAGGAGTTAAGGCTGATGATTTTTTCCTCTTGCCGGTTTGGTTGTTTGATCATTGTATGATAGGGGTCGAGATGGAGGTTGGGGGTATTCAGAGGGGGAGAGGATCTTGGAGGTTGAACAGATCTTTCCTTCAGGATAAGTTTTTTTGTCAAGTGTTTAATAAATAATTAACTTGTTATATGCCAATCTATGGACCAGCGTCTCAGAAGAATAGATCCGCTACTGAGAAAGATGCAACAACAACAGTGAACAGTTAACAGTGACTCGGAAAATGGTTTGGTTGAACACACAATGTGTATTTGTTTGACAGCATTCAAGAGGTAAGTTGAATCAATGTGAAATAATGAAAACAAAAAATAAAAAATAAAATTTGAATGAAATTCTTCTTTCTAAATATTGCTATCACTCTGTTGTTTTAACAGGTTTCATGAATCTTTTCCCTCGGTTTTCAGCAAGGTAAGTACTTTGTTCACTTTAACACAGTGTTCAATTCACCAAAAAAATCAGTGTTCAAGTTTGAGTTTCCAGAAAATCCAAGAACAAACTCAAGGGAGGCTCGCCAGTCCAAACCCTCCTCAAAACCACTGGAAGGCCGGGACAAATCCAGAATACAGGCATCAGAACATCTCGTCACATCAGACAGGACAGCAATCGAATTTGAAAAAGGACAGAACAAGAAAAACAAAACAAAAAAAACAAAAACCTGACCTTGAACAAACAAGGTCACAAAAATATCATGAATAACTTCATTGTAACAACATACAATAAAGTTATCAATCACTATACATCATTCAAATTACACAGAACTTGAGTATTCTGAATATATGTACATGTATCTTTTCAAATAAAGAATATTTTCTTTAAATATGCAATGTCTGTGACTATTTTTCCAACATAGCACACTAATTATTATATAGCTGACAACTTTTCGAGACATACTTGAACACACCATTAGCTGTTATGTACTAAATACAGCATTACACATTTTTTATATATAAAATCACTCACAAATTCAATTTCTCTTGCTTTTTCCACTTAAACAATAATAACTTTTTGATTGGTGATGATTAACAAGGCAAATTGACTTACCAAGGAGATCGTTTAACTCACAGAAAATTCCAGAATGGTGTGGGTACAGCGCGTCCCATTTAAATCCTTTTCTTTACCCTTTTTAATCGAAAATACACTTTGTAAACACTTTAGCAACACTCTGTCGCTAGTAAAGTATATGTATATCACCGTAAACTTTTATATTTTACAAGTTGAATGTCCGTTTCACTCACATTACAATATCAACGTCATTCACAACAAATGGAAAATAAAATGTCACATCACTTATATCAATCCATCGATAAAACACATCCAGAAAATTATTTCTTTGTTTCTGTTCCCTGGAGCGTCAGCAAACATAGCTTATCAGCATCTATGCACGATAGAGGGAGCTGTCTCTGACTCCACGAGCAAACCTCGTGCAAAATCCAGAAACCAATTTCTCCTCTGCGCCACATTCTGCGCTCTCATTGGCTCATGTTAGGTTCAAAACTACTCGCTATTGGTCACATTAATAACCAAGTAAAAATATATGTTTGTATAAAATTAATATTTTCTTTTATAAATGTGCTTATTTTAAGTAGTTTTCAATAGTTTTGTTTATAAATTAGTATGTTATAATATTAATAACATAATTTCTGGATTACTCTGGTAAACTTGGTTACAATTGACCCTTTCACCATGGCCCAGATGGGTGTCGCTCACTGCATCATTATATCATTGCTTCTCTGCTTTTGATTAAGATCAAGTGTGATTCATGTCCAAAGAGGCATGCCAGGGGACAAGGCACAAGTACCGACAATGATGGTGAGGTTGAGGAATACAGTGCATGTGGAATTAAAGAAAGATGTGGAAGTTCTTGTGAAGCAATGTTTTGCCAGAGAATTTTTCATCACAGAAATTATTCAGGGACTGTTCAAGATTCAGCCTGCTGAAGAGTTCTGCTTGCAGGATTTTGTTGCAACCAGGTTCATGGATTCAACTTTTTGTGTTTTGAAAGGCTGTGTGGCTTTTTTGTGGCTTGAAAGAAGAAAGAGGGTCAAAAGCTGCTAAATGGCCTGCAACTTCAGCCCATGTTCACATAGGACTTTATCCCTCTCACCATTCACCTCCATAACCACTTTGTGGAGGATGGGGATGTCCTGACATTTATTGAACGTTATTGTGAGGTTGTGAGATGAGGGGAGCGTTTAAGTGATTGCTTTGGGATTTGGAATAGGAAAATGAGGTACATGGTGAAGCTGAGACTGGACACCAGGCAGCATGTTGCAGGGCCGTGTGTTTTCAGGAGCTGCACTAGAGTCCAATAAATGATGTTATTCAGAACACCTCACAATCGGTGGACACATCCAGGTTCACATGGTCACAACTGGATGCCAAAACTCGGACCTGATTACACCAATACTGTTTAACCAGAGCCGATGAGATGACTGAACGAGAGGAGGCGGGTGCATGTCAACTCGCTGATGGAGAGGAGAGCAAGAAAGTGCAGCTGGTATTGGTGTATCAATACTGCAGCATTGGAATTTAATACATATTAAAATATCTATATTTTTGACAACACTAGCTTGAAGAACACAGATAAACCATATCAAGCATATATCATTAGTTCTGGCAGGTCACGTTAGTCAAGCTAGCATCAGCTGACACTCAGCTGATTTCACATTGACCTATAGGAATAAGATGCCTATCACCGCATTCGTACATATATATATTTTTTTTAAATATGAGTATAATGTAAAAACATGTATGTACACAATAAGTGCATTGTATCAAATCATTAATTTAAACGTAAGTACATAGTAGTTAAGGCCACCTAATATAAAGTGGGACATAATATTCTTATTTTTATCATGGTTCGCCTGTTCATGCTGTCTGTTATTGTTGTGCTGTCAGTTTCAGTTCGTCTATCAGCATTGCCGTAGCGACTAACTGCACTGATGAGCTGGCTGATCAGCCACAGGTGCGGCTCGTTATCAGTCCCTATATGTAGTCTTGTGTTTGCTGTTCATTGTCAGATCATTCTGGTGTTCACGTCTCGTCTCTGTTGTTCCCAGCAGTTTTCTCTTGTCTCCAGTTCCTGTGTGTTTTATTACTGCTCGAGTGTGGATTATGATGGTTGCTAGAGTAAAGAGTAAAGTGGATGGTTTAAAGTAGCTTTAAATTGGTTGCTAGAAAATGGGATTTTTGTCAAGGCGGAGAAATGCATTTTCATGCAGTCTGTTCCTTTTTTAGGGTACATTGCGTCATCCAAGGGAGTGCGATGGATCCCGACAAGGTTCAGGCTATGGTTGATTGGCCAACTCCAGATTCCCACAAGGCCCTGCAGAGGTTTTTGGGCTTTACCAATTTTTACAGGTGTTTTATTCGCAATTACAGCCAGCAAGCCGCTCCTCTGATGCCTTGACCTCCACCAGGATGACGTTCAGGTGGTCCAGTCCCGCTGAGGCTGCGTTTTCCAAACTCAAAAGCTGCTTTGTTTCAGCTCCCATTCTTGTTGCCCCGATCTTACTCGTCAGTTTGTGGTGGAGGTTGGTGCAGTTTTCTCCCAGTGCTCTTCCGCGAATGGCAAGATGCATCCATGTCTGTATTTTTCTCATCGTTTGTCATCTGCCGAACACTATTACGACATTGATAATAGAGAATTAACTTGGGAGATCGAGTCGAAGGTCTGCTCGGCCTTAGATGGGGTAACGCCTCCATCCGGGTGTCCACTGGATCGCATTCGTGCTTCAGGGTCTACGGTCCGATGTTATTCGATAGGGTCATTGTTCCAAGGTGGCTTGTCATCTGGGAGTCAATCGAACCATTTTTCTTTCCAAACAACAGTTCTGGTGGCAGACTATGGCCCGTGACACTCGCCTTTTTGTATTGGCCTGCTCGGTTTGTGCTAGTTGTAAGACTTCCAATCGACCCCCTGCTGGACCCCCTGCTGGACCCCCTGCTTCAAATGTTGTCAGTCCCTTTGAGACCCTGGTCCCACATTTCGCTAGATTTCATCACAGGGCTTCCTCCCTCGCAGAGTAACACTGTGGTTTTAACTGTTGTGGACAGGTTCTCTTTTATCCCTCTCCCCAAATTACCCTCTGCCAGACAGACAGCGGTTGCTGTCATAGATCACGTCTTTCGAATTCATGGCCTCCCAACAGATGTGGTCTCTGACAGGGGACCCCAGTTTGTATCCAAATTTTGGAGAGAGTTTTGTTGCTTATTGTGGGCGAAGGTTAGTTTTTCTTCTGGGTTCCATCCCCAGAGTAACGGTCAAACGGAGAGGGTCAACCAAGATTTGGAACGGGTGTTACGGTGTTTGGTGTCACAGAATCCATCCTCTGGGAGCCAACATATCTCATGGGTTGAGTACACGCACAACTCGCTACCAGTGTTGTCCACGGGCCTGTCACTATTTTAGTGTAGTTTAGGTTACCAGCCACCAATTTTTCAAAATCTGGAATCCAAGGTCGCAGTTCCCTCTCCCCACACCCTTGTCCAGAGGTACCAACGCACCTGGAGGAAGGCCAGACGGGCTCTCCTCCGGGTGGGCTTGCGCACCAAGGCCCAGGCCGATCGCCACTGGTCAAAGCCTCCTGTCTATGTCATTGGTCAAAAAGTGTGGCTTTCAACTTCTGATATTCCTCTCCACTCCGTTTGTAAGAAGCGTGCTCCTAAATTTATTGGCCCGTTTACTTTCACCAAGATCCTTAGTCCGCTGACAGTCTGCCTCAAACTCCCTCCGGCATACAGGAGGATTCATCCCGTCTTCCATGTTTCTAAATTAAAACCTGTTTTTCACTCTGCCATTAATCCGCCTGCTCCGGCTCCTCCACCGCCGCGAATCGTAGATGGGGAGCCTGTCTATTTGGTCAGTCAAATTCTGGACTCTAGGCGGATGGGACACGGATTCCAGTATTTGGTGGACTGGGAGGGTTACAGTCCAGAGGAGAGGAGTTGGGTTCGATGATTACAATCGCCAGGTAAGTCCCTCTATGAGCGTCAGGAGGTTTCCAGATTTTTAGTGAGCAATCAGCATGGTGAAATTAAAGGTACATCTTCGTGAATGTGACCACTGACCAGTGTGTACAAGCTTGATGACTGCTGAAAATAAATTGACTTTTAAAAAAAGCTGAACATTAGTTAGCCGTGCGATATGCGTGCTATCACAGCGTGCTAATATACAGCCATACCGCACAGCTACTCGTGTGATATTGTGTTTATACAACAGTTTGACAACACGAATGTGTAAATAAATGAGAAATGAGAAATGAAAATGAGAAATAACAGTGTCTTTAAAACCCTCTTTTTTAGTATTGTCTGCAATATTGTCTGCGATCAGACAGAAACAGGCTCCTATCTCTATATTTCCTCATTATTATTATTATTTATTTATTTATTTTTTTAAACAATACTATTGGTCATCCTTGACGCCTGTATGTGGGTTTTACAAATATTTAACGAATGAAAAGGAGACCTTGTAACTCCATTGGATCCTCAAACTGTCAGTCAAACCTAATAAATCCTCTGTCGTGAATAAAGTGTTGCAAGCAGTTTGGAGATCTCTGCTTCTTTGCAATGCAAAGGTAAATAAAGAGCCGATATTTTGGGGGGGAAAAAAAAGTAAAGCGTTTTCTTTGCTCAAGAAACACTATATCTATAAAGGCTAATGTTTTATGTTTTATGTATTATATATTCGAAGAGCGGAGAAGAGTTTTCATCTGATATTTCCTGTCTAGTTTAGCCAATATGCTATGCAATATAGAGGAAGAAAATATAGCCTTAATATTACATTATCAAATTTAACATAGCACAATTCGACTTGCTCTGGAACAAGTAATAGATTAATAAGACCAAAGATTGCCCGTTTTATGTACCAAAAATTAATTGTGTCATGTTTAACCACTATAAGAGCCAGCGGAAAATCCCCGAAGCTCTGGCCGAGAAGAAGCTGTTCTCAGCGGTTATACGACCCCTGAAAGGCCTGGAGCTCGCATCTCCGAAAACGTCGTAACAAATTGTAAAATAGGTGCTATAATTAAATATAAGTCACATAATTCAGGTCTAAACAACTACATTCTTGCCTAAAAAAAACTCTTAAAACTACACTTCGTGGTACAACAAGTGTAATATTCGCAAAAATCATGGTGGATTTACTCGGCCGCCATGACAGTTGCTTCAAACGAAGTGATACAAATGGTGAAAAGGTAGGAGTGCTGTTATCACTAGAATATCACAATATCAGATTCGAGAACCAGAAAGAACTGTTGCATAAATATATAAAATTAGAATTGTATTTGGTCTCTTTTTATATGTAATGTTTATTTAACCAGGAAATGTGTAACAGGGACATAAATTTGAATTATTTTTATCCCCAGGGGGATATTTTTTTATTCCCACCGGGGATAAAAATAATTCAAAAACATCTCCAAGTAAAACGCTGCATTTATACAGAACTGTCTCTTTATGACCAAAACAAATGGGACACTTTTCAGACGCGCATTCCGACTTCACCTCAACGCCAGGCGCAAGTCAAACGTGCGCGGAAAAGGTAGGCTACAGGTGACGACGAGGGAGCTTCAGTTGAACAACAGTGAACTGTGGTCAGATGAGATGTTGTCAGGCTATGTCGGTAAAACACAGAAAAATTTACATGAAAAATCACACAATCAGCCGTTATACTGTGCTTGTGGCGCGCACTTAAGAATTGCACGCGCAAATGCGCTGGCGCGCGCGCTGCATAATTACTTTATTATAGCTTAAATAAAGCGCAATAGGAAACTATGAGCAATGACCGTCGTTGTTCTGTTGTAAGTTAAGTCAAGACATTACCAAACGTGATTAAAGCTGCCTCAAAACTGTGCATGCATGTATTTGTTGACATGGTTTTAAAGCTATTGTTATCCAATTTGTTGGCCTTAAAACGTCTTAAAAATGCACATATGTACACCAGGGAAATCTAAATTTTCTCGGGGGAGCATGCCCCCATACCCTTAGCAAACAACATTTTCTGACCTCGGCAATTATGAAACCCTGCGTACGGCCCAGCTTATATTCTATCTAATGAAATCTGAGGTAAACGTGTATTTCTACAAATGTGCGCACTTTTGGACTAAAAGTTTGTATGTGTATGCACTGTGATCAAAAATAAATGAGACCAAACGCGACTGAATGTAAAGGTTTGTGTCTCGTTATTCTATTAATAACTACCTATTGATTTTGCATTTCTATCAGAAATTAAGAATTATTAGTGTCATTGTAGATAGTGGTGCAAATATTTAAGCTATCTAATACTTCAAATCTCAAAGTTAAATCAGAAGATTTTTTGTAAAAATGTTTCTGTAACAGTTGCCAAAAATAGTATATAGCTCCACTGTGGTTTTTAATAAATTACAGTATATGGTCATTTGTTCACAAATTGCACCCTGGAGATTATATATATATATATATATATAATATATATATATATATATATATATATATATATATATATATATATATATATATATATAATAAGGACTTTGCCTCATTTTTAAACACCAGCACACACCACTGATATCTACATATTATGAAATCACAATTATAACAATAAAAATGACTTTTTGTCAAAGTTTTGTTTTTCAGGTTTTTTTATTTTTTATTATTAGAATCAAACCAGAACAAGATGTTACAACGAGAAAAGTTTGAGTCTTTAGAGTTTCTCATATTTAAAACTGTTTTTCATATAATTCTACAAATTTAATCTACACTTCAGTTACTAAATAAACAGAGCAAAAATGAACAGAAATGAACAGTTATATTACATATTGAGTACAAATACCCAACACAACATGAACATCAAAATGCAATGAAAGGCAATAACAAATGAGCAAATAAAGCACATGGATTCTGTGTGTGTGTGTGTGTGTGTGTGTGTGTGAGTGAGTGAGTGAGTGAATGAGTGAGTGAGAGAGAGAGAGAGAGAGAGAGAGAGAGAGAGCGCAAGATCATTTTGCATTGTGGATGTTTTAAAGTGTGCCACTTCATTTTTGTCATTTTCATTCATGTGTGTTCTGCATTGTTTCTGATTTTGAGGATGAATTTTGTGTATTTTATAAGTGAACAGCAAGAGTGTGAGTGCGATATCTGATAAAAACAGATATCATTCCAGTTTTTTTTTTTTTTTGTAATCAACGGTTCTTTTAAGATATTTTGAGATAAAGACACATCTGTGGTTCTTTTGTGTCACACCATAGGACATTGTCACACTAAAGGACAAAAATGGTAGTTATTGCATTAAAGAGAGTGAGGGGGTTTACATTAAAGAATTTTTTATTTAACATTGAATGTGTCAAAGAAGAAAGAAAAATTAATTTAGTACAAACAATACCAACATGTTTTGTTTGTTTGTTTGTTTTAAAAATCATCGAAATGAGCGGTGACTCCCAAACTTTAATACCCCAAAATCTTTTTTAATGTAATTCATTTGTTTGTTAAAGAAGAAGAAAAAAAAAACATTTAATTTTGTTACATCATCAACCATGTTTTTAAAGTACATGGCAACATTTCCTTTTTTTTTTTTTTTTTTTTTTTTTTTTTACTTTGCATCGTTCTCTAGTATCTTTTTCCTTTCGTGTGGATCCCTGTTAATTTTCTTTCTATACTTCTGTGTCCTCTCCCTCCCACTCATTTCTCTCCCTCAATTCTTTCTCTCAAAAACATAGCATCACATGTTATGCTTATTTTCATGACACTTTATTACAATACAAATTTTCTGCAAAACATCAGAAAAAAATGTATTCAATGTAATTATTGCATTTAAGATCACTGAAAATGATGGAAAAAAAGAACAAAAAGGAGTTGAACAATCTTATTTAATTATTTAAAATGTTTCTTAAAGAAACCTTGTCCTCTAGTGATACTAATAATATTCATTTTTGTCATGTGTGACAGTGAAAATGCCATGTCACGTCAACAACCCAGATACAGTAAGGAAGCAGCAGCAGAGGAAATGCATAGAGGTTGGAGCTGTTACATCTACACCTGAGCTGTTGAGAACAGTAACAAATTTCTTTAACTCCCTCGGTTTTTTTCTTACCAGTGCGAAAGAGACTCAAAATACTCTGTCGATATTGGACATACAGATAAGAGTTATACATCATTCAAAACTGTGAAATGTCTTCTTGTGTACACTCAAAAAAATGGTTTTGCAGCACTGTTGGTTTTACCCCAATCTGTTTTGTTAAAATAACACACATACATTTCTTTTCCCACCAAAACGCTATTGTATTGCGTTTCATTAACTGAAACTGTGCCAATTTCCACTATACTTAATTATCAGTCGTTAAACCAATGTAAAGTGTTTAAGTTCGCGATTCAAAAAACCGGATGTGACGACTTCCAACGTATTTGATGAAGATGGCGCGAAGGAGGTGGCAAGGTGAATGGCGTCAGACGTCAGTCAGTGAGGTAAGAAAATATAAAGTTAATCTAAAGGCAAAGTCTTTAATTTCTGTTAGTGTTTCACAAAGTCTGCTCTGGGATGTTTTTAATATATTGACTATCGAATATTGTGTTAAACTTGTTTATTGCGCCATTAATGGATTATTCCATGCGATTGAAAGATGCGTGTTTATTTGTAACATACTTGTGAAAAGTGGATGATTCTCTAGTGTAAAACGCTTAATGTGAAAAAGTTTTATGTGGCTTCATGCACTAAGACAGTGATATTAAAAGTTAAAACTCAGTACGCACCATATTAATAAACTAAATGTGCAGATGAATCCATCATATGAATGCAACGCGCTTAGTTAACATAAACGTCGTTCATATTCTAGGTTAATCTGCACGAATAGCATGTGGTTTAGGCTATCATCATCATCAGAATTTGATATTTTTAGATTGCTGTTTCGGTATTAATAGCTATGTTAAGCGTGTAAAACATGGGAGGAAAACGCTTTATCGTGTAACTAAACGCATTGCGTTCATATTTTGGGCTCATCTGCTTTTATTGGAATTGTGTTTCAGAGTTTGGTCTTTGATTATCACAGTCTTAGTATATTAAGGCCTGGTTTCACAGACAGGGCTTAGGCTAAACCAGGATTAGGCATTATTTCAATTAGGGCATTGTAGCTTTGTGCATCTTTAGATAAAACAATGACATCCACATAATTTTAAGATGTGTCAGTACAATTTGCTTTCAGTTAAAACAGCTAAAATATGCATTTTAGTCTGTGAAAATAGGGTAAAGCGTTTTATCTCCTAAAACCTCCCAGTGTAGTTTCTAAGCTATGCAAGTCCCAGTAAAATTGTCTGAAGCTCTGAAGCAAGTACAAATAATGCCACATTCACCTTGCAGATGCATACATTTTGACATTTTATCTGATATTACTTTTTTTATGACAGTTTTTCATCATGGTTTTTGGAGTTCGTCACTGTCTTTGGTGAAAATAAAGGAATGTCACAAGTTTATTGAAGGAGAAAATGGCGTTTTGGCTAAGGTAAGTGAAGCACTGTATTTGTCTTTTTAGGTTTTAATAAAAGTAGTTAGTTAGAACCCATGGCTTGGCTCAATAAAACCGATAAAGCTGCTCTTCATAACGTTTTTGTTTTAAATTTATCCCATTGGTGTCAACATTCGTTGTCAAGCTGGATGGATACTCTGGAAAACTGATGTTTGCAAATTGAGGAGGAGTCCTTGGACAAAAAAATTAAACATCTCTTGGTGCCCACTACACAGGTATGAAAAACTACACTCAACAAAACCTTGAATTAAAGCGTTAGTTTACCCAAAAATTTAAATTTCTGTCATTACTCACCCTCATGTCGTTCCACACCGGTAAGACCTTCATTCATTTTCAGAACACAAATTAAGATATTTTTGATGAAATCTGAGGGTATCTGATCTACTCATAGGCAGCAACATCATTACACCTTTTGACGTTCAGAAATGTAGTTAAAAACATGGTTAAAATAGTCAACGTGACTGCAGTGGTTTAACCTTAATGTTATGAAGCGACGGGAATACTATTTTTGCGCAAAAACAAAAATAATGACTTTATTCGAACAATTTAAACTGTTGTCATACGTAGTGAACTCACTGCAGACTGACTTGTTTACGTCCGAATAACAGCTCGTTATTGGCTGACTCCTGTGTCAGCATCAAATGCACGTGTTCAGCTTCAGCCTATACTAAGTTGGCATTCGGATGTAAACAAGGATGACAGTTCCAATTGTTGAATAAAGTCATAATGTTTTTGTTTTTGACCACAAAAAGTATTCTTATTGCTTCATAACATTAAAGTTGAACCACTGCAGTCACATGGGCTACTTTAACCATATTTTTAACTACCTTTTTGGACGTCAAAAGGTGCAATGACGTTGCTGCCTTTGAGTGGATCAGATACCCTGGGATATCAGCAAAAATATCTTAATTTGTGTTCAGAAGATGAACGAAGATCTTACTGGTGTGGAACGACATGAGGGTGAGTAATAAATGACAGAAATTTAATTTTAGGGTGAACTAACCCTTTAAAACAATATTCTCTCACTGGGGTTATGGTCATGAGCATGCATAAAAAACAGATATAATAAGATTGTTTATTACAATGATAAATACAATAAATGCAAAGTAACTGACAGATGTTACATGTATAACACTATTGTTAATGGACAATGTTCTGCAGAGCTTAGCTCTAACTTACCCCAGCGCAACAGCCTGAAAGTTTAACACTTTGTTCTTATTTGAAAATTCCAAAAAACATTGATGGTTCAGGTGCATTTAATTTGGGTCGAGCTAAACTCCGCAGAACAGTCCCTCTAGGAGCAAGCTTTCACACCCCTGATGTAAAACATGAGGAGGATGGATAACTGAAAGTGGTTGAGTATGATGGGAGCAATGGCAGGGTAATCTTATGGAAAAGTGAATTATTTTAATTTTAAAGGGTAAAGGCTATATTTGGGTAATGTTGTTGTTTGCATCTTTAGAATGGTGACACTGAACTGAAGAGAGAGTGCATAATCAAATCTCTCTGTGTCTACATGAAAGAAGGCCCTAGCAGTCTGATCTGTATATGGTGAGTATATGTGCATTTTAAAATGTTGTTTATTTTCAAGGATGCTAAATGCTTTGTTAAAGTTAATACACAGGAATTTAAGAGTACTGTTTTTGTTTTGTTTTTTTTGTTTGTTTTTTTTAATATCCACACTAGGACAGGACAAGAGGCGATTCAGAAGACTTTGATGGGGATTTATTTCATAAGACTGGAAGGTGCAGATATAGAAGAGAGCCTAGCAGATGTTGGAGTGGTGTTAGAGGGGCAAAAGGTTCTTCAGACCTTAGCAGTGTCCCATATGCCATATACAGCTATGTTGATGGGACTAATATATGGACTGAATTTGAGCTACCCTCCTGGATTCAGGTATACTTTCAAAGCACTGCAAAAGTTGATGGCAACAAGTTATCCAATAAAGTGCACTGAAGAGCAAACAACCATCTGGACACTTTTTTTTTTGTAAATTTGTAAAAAAAAAAAAAAAAAAAAGGAAAAATATTTAATTGTATTTATCCTTTGTTTTTGTTTTTTATCAGGTTAATTTTCACTTTCTGAGTTTGCAGAAGTCTTTTGATTCTAACATTATCTAAAATTACTTTTACATCAGACTGTTAAAAGCATTTGCACAAGTTTAAAGATTCTTGAATGTAATGACTGAACAGGCTGTTTAAAACAGTTTATTGCAACTGACAAATACAGTTTGATAACTTGTTACATATCTTGTCTTTTTTTTTTGTCTCTACAAGGTAATCACACACAAATAAATGCTGCTTTGAAGGGAGTTACTTTAAATAGAAATCACTGAGTTAAAGTAACAAAACCTAATTGGATGGAACCACTGTCCATAATTTAATTGAGTTATTTGAAGCAAATCTCCTTTTGTTGGTTGAATGAAACATATTTGGCTGGTTTTAAATAAACTAAAGCATGTCCACTAAACTTAACAAGTTTAAGTTACAGGGAAGCAATTGCATTGATTTGATTTGACATTACTATTTTAAATAGATTCGTCCTCATTCAGTTGTGTTGTCACAACACAAAAATTTTACATAGATTAAAACAATTCTATTAATGTTAATAAAAAACAATTTGCTTGTGTGGAACCACTGTCCATAATTAAATTAAGTAGGTTTAAAGGATCATTTTTTTGAGTGTACACTCACAGTAAAAACAAAATGTTGTGCTTTTTGCAAAAAAAGAAAACTAACATGATGTGCGATCTGCCATCTCTATCTCTCAATGAAGTCCATTCTGATAGTCATTAGAAAATGAACTGTAACTTAGTGAATACTTATCACACAAACATGAGACTTATGTCTGAAGAAACATTGAAATGTCAGGTTTTAAATAATGTAAGTCAAATCGAAAACAAACCCATAAAATACCTGTTTCATATATAGCAACCATATATCTTCCTTACTCAAATCAGCTAGAATTACCTTATGTGTTTCATATATGTCCAATACATACAAAATCAGACCGATTATGGCCACTTTCATACTAAAAATCACACATACAACTTATATGGGATTTTTAGGTCATATATGAATACTGTTAAAGTCTTAAATGAGTTTTACATGACAACAGTATGCAATAGTACATGATTTTAGTAGAAAATGTGTATGAATATCACTAATTTCCTTAAATCATTTAAAATTCTTGATTGAATCATATGAGAGTCATTTAGGATTTATTTAAATTTTGCATCATTTGCTCATATGAATTTTATACATTTTATATGTTTTTAATAGTTAAATTGTGTGCCTGTTCTTCAAGCTTTATATGTTTCCACCTAATTCCTCGTATCTCTACATATAATTATCTTCATTTTCAGTCAATATTACAATATCTCTCCATATACAAATCATATATGATTTCAGTCAATTACTTGCACAAATTTGCATCAGAAATACTTTTATTTCAACACAATCAAAGAGACACAATCAAATTATACTCCACAAGAGTAATTTAGAATTACAACTTGATATCAAACTGAACTTTGCGAAGGCAAAACACACACACACACACACACACACACACACACACACACACACCCCAACAACAACAACAAAATACCTTGAACACACTGTCACGGCTATCAATCATCAAAGACCATTAAGGTTTTCAGATGTTTTTTTGTTTTCTTCCTTCTAATTTCAGTAAGTTTGGCATTAATTGCTGTACCAATGCTGGAGGGCACCACATGAGGACACTTTCTGCAATGTTGCTCCTGTGAGACAAACAAATAAAAGGCAAAACATTGCTGTTGTTTGGAAGCAAAGTGACCCACAGTCCATGACTACATATCAAGTTAGACAATTCAACAGCAGCATGTTTGGGGATCTGGACTTCCAAATGGAACCAGAAAGTTGTGAGTTTGACAGGAATTGCCACTACTGTGGCACTGAGCAAGACACTTAAAAGTATTAGTTCACTTTGAAATGAAAATTAGCCCAAGCTTTACTTGCCCTCAAGCCATCCTAGGTGTATATGACTTTCTTCTTTCTGATGAACATAATCTGAGAAATATTAATAAATATCCTGACACATCCAAGCTTTATAATGGCAGTGAATGGGACCAACGAGTATGAGCTTAAGAAAATGCATCCATCCATCATAAACGTACTCCACACGGCTCTGGGGGCTTAATAAAGTGTAAAACTCTTGCAGTTCACAAAGCTTACGGTACATCCTACACCTTCCCTATTAAACTTACGTAAAAAGTGTAACTGAAGTGATGCCAGTTTACACTTTATTCGTAACTTGATTGGTTGCTGGATGAACACTGAGACTTCGGGGCCATCTTCACTTCGTTTATCAGATTTCTTAGTTCTAGCAACAAAAATATAGCAAAATAAAATATGATAAAGCAATCTCTTACACCTATTTACCAACTCGACTACCTACTATGTGTACATATGGTCATCTAAGCTGATGAATTTAATGTTAATGATGCGCTTTACAAAGCTATCATGCCAGATGTTAGAGGTTGGATAACTTTCAGGTTTCTTGTCATATACTTGATAATGCAATTAATTACCAATAATTATTAAATTCTTTGTCTTAACTTTACATAGCAAGCTGAATAATAATATTGAAACAATAGCAGTTCTACAAAAATTTTGAAAGTTTGAAGTGCAAAGACAGTAAAACAACTAAAGTAAACCACCAGACAGTTTGATAGCTGGCTGCTGATTCACCACAACAGTAAAATAACTAATACATGCCCTTGAGCATTTTTCTTACTTTTGTGTTGTCATTTCTCAGTTTTTCGTTTTCCTCCATTTTTTTCAGCCTCTCCTGAGTCTGTGTCAAGGTTGTGCTTGATACTCATCAACAGTCATTCGGGCAACATTTCTCTGTAGTTTGGGAATCACTGTCCTTTTCCTTTGGGTCTGTCAAGGAACAAGAAACAAGAGATGGAAATGATACGCATTCATCTTCTTAGATGTTTGTCCTCTTACCTCAATAAATGTAAACAGATGAACATAAAATGACTGTACCTGAAGAGGAGGGAGGCAGATCTCAAAGGAGATATGTTAATACGTTATTTTAAGGGTCCACAATTATGCATGTGTTATGCACATACACACTAGTAATTAATGATTAACTTAACATATAGGCTAGTAAGGGCATATTAAAGGTGCCATCGAATGGAAAATTGAATTTACCTTGGCATAGTTAAATAACAAGAGTTCAGTACATGGAAATGACATACAGTGAGTCTCAAACTCCATTGTTTCCTCCTTCTTGTGTAAATCTCATTTGTTTAAAAGACCTCCGAAGAACAGACGAATCTCAACATAACACCGTTACTGTAACAGTCGGGATCATTAATATGTACGCCCCCAATATTTGCATATGCCAGCTCATGTTCAAGGCATTAGACAAGCCAGTATTAACGTCTGGATCTGTGCACAGCTGAATCATCAGACTAGGTAAGCAAGCAAGAACAATAGTGAAAAATGGCAGATAATAATAACAGCAATAATAACTGACATGATCCATGATATCATGTTATTTTTAGTGATATTTGTAAATTGTCTTTATAAATGTTTCATTAGCATGTTGCTAATGTACTGTTAAATGTGGTTAAAGTTACCATCGTTTATTACTGTATTCACGGAGACAAGAGCTGTCGTTATATTCATTTTTTAAACACTTGCAGTCTGTATAATGCATAAACAACTTCATTCTTTATAAATCTCTCAACAGTGTGTAATGTTAGCTTTAGCCACGGAGCACTATCAAACTCGTTCAGAATCAAATGTAAACATCCAAATAAATACTATACTCACATGATCTGATGTATGCATGCAGCTTGCATGACGAACACTTTGTAAAGATCCATTTTGAGGGTTATATTAGCTGTGTGAACTTTGTTTATGCTGTTTAAGGCAAGTGCGAGCTCCGGGGCGGGGAGCATGAGGAATTAAAGGGGCCACAGCCTGAATCTGTGCATAGTTAATCATGCCCCAAAATAGGCAGTTAAAAAAAATAATTTAAAAAAAATCTATGGGGTATTTTGAGCTGAAACTTCACAGACACATTCAGGGGACACCTTAGACTTATATTACATCTTGTAAAAAAACGTTCGATGGCACCTTTAGCCATTATTTAAAATGTATTAAACATTTGAAGGATCCACATTAATTCGATAAATAAACAAAAATAAGCTAGTAATTAATGATTAACTGAATGTACAGTAAATGCCTTTTAGCCATTATTTAGCAAACCATATATTAGTTTTGTGTAGTAATGTACTTCAGTTAAAAAAAACTGAACAATAAGAAGCTAGTAACTGTTTAATTAGTGCTGGTTTTATTTATAAAATGCTACAAGTGTGTAACAAAATTTGACCCCCTGTTGTAAAGTGAAAGTCATATTTAGGTTTATTGACCAGAATAAACAATAATTATCGTGATCACACACATAGAAAGAAAGACAGGCCTTGCAAAACAACAACAATTAACTTTTGATTCAGACATTTCTATAAATCATATGAATATCTCAAATTCACACAATCCAATTAAACATTAATAGGCAGTTAATAAACACACTGACAGTCATATATCACTCTTTATCTCATTTCATGACACAATTATCATGTTTAAGTGTCACGCATAGAGCTGTGACAGTCACTTATTTCGGTGTTACGCTTTAGCCACACATTGTATTTCTCACGCAGAAAAACTATTTATCAGTTCAGCGCCCAAAATATATCTGTGCTGCCGCTCTCTCAACCGGGAAGGAATCAAGCGCGTCTGAACCTGCCACTTATCAGCCAATCAAAAAAAAAAGAAAGAGGCTACACAATAGCCAATCAGAAAATAGCACTATTGTATCTGGGTAAGATTTAACGCAACAACCAATGAAAAAAAAGCATATCCTGGAATTGTTCAACATCATCCTCGTTCACCCACAGAGGAAACCACTGGAGCTCTGAGCGTCACTTTGAGCACAGAGTAAGTCATGATCTCCTGTTTTAATTTACAACAAATCACTAACTTGTTTGAGCAAAATGAGAACTCACTCTGTTAGATAATCAGATAATCAGCATCAGTTTTTCAAGATTAACTTAGCCAACAGTTTTACAGCCTGTTCATTGACACCTGCTCAGAACAAGTAGTCTAGGCCTAGTTATATTTTGCTATCACACGATGACTGACATTTTGTTACATTAAACATCTCTCTTTCCAAATAGTTTTAATAATTTTATTAGCATTAAATAAATTAAAGTGTATTGCATTGTCGACGTTATAGGTCACTTTTAAAATCATGTCACATGTTATATCCTGGCCAGGCCATGCAGTGTTTCCCATACATTGACTAGACTGTAGCGGCCCGCCACTTTCAATGGACTATATGCACGGAGCGTTCTTTAGAACTTCCGCATTAATATAAGCCAGCTCGAAAACTTCCGGTGAGATGTCAATTGTGGTGTGTTGAACATCAGTTAGTAATACTTAGTTTGTAGACCCTTAAATATTGGCAAGCATTACTTACAATTAACAAAGCATTTAAATTCAATTCGACCATTAGTTTTCAACTTTTATGTGGAAAAAAAAAGCTACAAAAATTAAATATTTATTGTGCACTTTAGTTAGATTAATTGCATAAAATGTGTGTTTCACAAGTGTGCTGAAATCATTGATCTTGCACTGCACTGACTGACAGCTGATTGTGATTACAAAGGGAGAGCACAGTTTGTTGAATTCACAATAAAAGTTATTGTTTTCATAAGATTTTGTGAGTATTTCATACTTCACATTGACAAATGTATTTTTAAACCTAGTTATTTTACAAAATATTTAGCATTTAGAGGAAATGGCTGATATGTGCGCAAATAAATGCTACTTTGCCGCCACCTGGTGGTTAAAGTGCTAATTACTGTCTTTTTTACTGTCGTGTGGAAAAAGTTGTCAGATCAGTTAAAAATAACATTTGAAGTGCTGGGGAAAAAAGCTAATAAGGGCAAATAAGCTAGCACTGAGGCACAAACTGTACTCGTTGTGATTGAAAGACGGAGACTCAGTTCAAGAGCACATCAAGGTGTTGACTGAAACGTTTGATGCACTGTCAGTTGTGGGAGATCACATCGAAGAGGAAGATCATGTGGTACACTTGCTAGCCAGTTTACCTGATTCCGTTCAACGTGTTAGTCACGACACTTGAAGCTAGTGTGGATGTACCTAAAATGGAGATCGTCACGGAACGATTGCTGCATGAAGAACGCAAACTGAGAGAACGTGATGTTGAAAACGCCAGCAGTGATGTCAAAGCTCTGACTGGAAAACAGTTCTTGAGAGGAAAAGGCCCAAAGTGTCACTACTGCAGAAGGTATGGACATATCAAGCTTAACTGCAGAGAGTTTAACAAATCTGCTCAAAACACAGACTTAAACAAAGAGAGTAAGAAGATGAGCTATAAACACAAAGCAAACAAGGCTCAAGTGAAAAGAGAAGACAGCAGCTCAGATAGTGTCGGATTAATGGTGAATCATGCATTATCAGCAAGTTCTGATTAAGGAATGGATTGCTGGATTGTAGATTCAGGAGCAACATGTCACATGTGTAATGACAAGAAACAATTTGTTGAATTTAAAAGCCTGGAACCCTCACAAGAAGTAACACTTGGAGATGGTTACTCTGTTGAACAGGACGTGGAGTTGTGCATCTGATGATGACATTGTCTGATGGTAAGACAAAAGAATGCAAGTTGAATGATGTTTTGTATGTACCACAATTGACATACAACTTACTGAATGTGTCCAAGGTAACTCAGTCTGGAAAAAAAAGTCAAGTTCACAGAGAACAGATGCTGCATCATGGATGTTAATCAAAAGTTGATTGCTACTGCAACAAAAGAAGGCAGTCTCTATTATGTGAACTGCAGAAAAAAGTGAAAAAGTGCATGCAACAGAAAATGTGAATGTGCATGAAGAGACTAAGGAACAAACCTGGCATCGACGTTATGGTCATCTAGGTGTACAAAATCTGAAGAAGCTGCATAATGAGTGTCTAGTTAATGGCTTTGACTTTGATGTGTCAAAAGACATAGACTTCTGCGATTCATGTGCTGAAGGAAAGCATCATTGGAGTAAGTTCACAACTAGTGATCGCAAAAGAGCTGTTGAACCACTTGGCTTAGTGCACAGTGATGTATGGTGGGAAAATGAATGCAAAATCTTTGAGCGATTCTGAATACTTCCTGACATTCATTGATGAGAATACTCACTATGTATGGGTTTATGTTCTGAAGCGGAAAGATGACGTTTTTCAGAAGTTCCTGGAATGGAAAGCCATGACAGAAAAAATCTACTGGGAGACAACTGAAAGTCTTATGCACAGATAATGGAGGAGAATATACTTCATCTGAATTTCAAGATTTCCTGAAGAAAGAAGGAGTTCGACATGAGCTCACAGTACCAAAGACTCCTGAGCAAAATGGAGTAGCTGAACGAATGAACAAAACACTGATGGAGACAGTGAGATCAATGTTAGCTGATGCAAAGCTACCTCAGAAGTTCTGGGCTGAAGCACTATCAACAGCTGTGTATCTGAGAAACAGAAGCCCAACGAAAGCAGTGAAAGGAATGACTCCCTTTGAAGCCTGGACAGGTGAGAAACCAAATGTTAATCATCTACGTGTATCTGGATGTACTGTATATGCACATGTACCCAAAGATGAACAGAAGAAACTTGATCCCAAAGCAAAGAAATGTATCTTTCTGGGCTATGGAACAGAAACAAAAGGATATCGACTCTATGATACAAAACTCACAAAGGTGTTCTACAGTCGAGATGTGATATTCAATGAGTCTGATCATGCAGTTGAGAAGGAGCCTGATGAAAGTGAAGAAGACATTGTGAAACGGACTGTGGAATTTGACTGTCTAGAACCTTACAGTGAGGACTCAGCAGAACAAGATATCCAAAGATCAACAATGGTGAGAAAACCACCTGATTTTTCTGGAGAGTGGGTAACACTTACTAATAACCAGACAACTGAACCCAAAACTGTAAAAGAGGTTTTCAGCAGTCCAGACAAGGCAAAATGGAAGGAAGCTATGAAGAAAGAGATGGAATCGCTGTATGCAAACAATGTGTGGAACCTGGTAGAACTACCAAAAGATCGAAAAGCAGTGGGCAGTAAATGGGTGTTCAAAGTCAAAGTTGATGCTGATGGAACATTTGAGAGACACAAAGCACGTCTAGTTGCACAAGGTTTTTCACAAAAGTTTGGATCAGACTATGATGAAACATTCAGTCCAGCAGTCAGATTTGAGTCTATCAGGACAATAATTGCTCTGGCTGTACAGCATAGGCTAAAGCTTCATCAAACGGATGTCAAGACAGCTTTCCTGAATGGAGAACTAAAGGAAGAAGCGTACATGCAACAACCTGAAGGTTTTGTTGTCAAAGGAAAGGAACATCTAGTGTGCAAACTAAATCGCAGTATCTATGGACTGAAGCAATCACTGAGATGTTGGAACATCGTCCTAGATGAACAGCTGAAGAAGATGGGGTTTGTTCAAAGAACAGCTGATCCCTGCATTTACACTGCAGCGACAGGTGAGATGTTCATTATTGCTGTGTATGTTGACGACATTCTCCTGGCTGGATGCAATGATAAATGGATGATGGAGGTGAAGAAAATGCTTGCAAAACATTTTGAGATAAAAGACATGGGTGAGCTAACTCATTTTCTTGGAGTGAAAATTGTCCAAAAGCCAGAAACTGGAGAAATCTGGATGGGTCAGACAATGTATGCCAAAAATGTGTTGGAGAAATTCAGAATGGAAAATTCAAAGCCAGTAAGCACACCAGTACACATGAACTCAAAGCTCGTCAAACACTCTGATGACAAAGAAGGAGTGGATCCGACACAATTTCAGTCTGCTGTTGGTAGTCTGCTTTATTTGTTGACAAGAACAAGACCAGACATTGCTTATGCTGTGAATAATGTTACGAGATTCTGTGCTTAACCCACAAAGCATCATTGGGCTGCTGTCAAACGAATCATGAGATACCTGAATGGCACTCTGAATCTAGGTCTGCTGTATAGCAAAGAGAAGCCAAAGGAATGCATTGTTTTTTCTGATGCAGACTGGGCTGGAGACCAAGATGATCGTAAGTCTGTATCAGGATACATGTTTCAAATCAGTGGAGCAGCGGTGAGTTGCAGAAGCAAGAAACAGAGATGTGTAGCTCTCTCTACTGCTGAAGCTGAGTACATGGCATTGGCAAGTGCAGCTCAAGAAGCAGTTTGTGTTATGTATGTAATATCGTTATTCCCCATTGTGCCTGCAGGTGGCACTGCTACTTGTAATTGTGAGTTGTGTTCCTTAAAGAAATAAATTCAGAAGAAGAATAGTATCCCTGAATGTTGGTTGTGTTATCTGAACATGGTTTAACCCAAGAGTTTATTATATGTTTTGTCAGTTTGGATGTGACAACTGTTGACAGATCTAAACGACACCCAAACAGGACTGACGTTGATGTTTGAGGATAATCAGTCCGCTATCTGTATGGCAAAGAACCCACAATTTCATGGACATGCCAAACACATTGACATCAAGTACCACTTAATTCAAGAGCAAATTACAAGTGGAGTCATAGACTTGAAATACTGCAAGACTGAAGATATGGTTGCTGACATATTCACCAAAGGACTGAGTGAAGAAAAGTTCACAAAGCTGAGACAGATGGCTGGAGTGAAACCAGTTAATTAATTATTCTGTTTGCGAGTGAGAAGGAGTGTTGGAAAAATACACTCTTACCAGAATAGTTATGTTTTTAGTTTATGTATTTCAGTTAAAGCTGTTTAAGTTATCAAGCTGTCTCATGTGAATTACTCCTTTAAGTTTCATTGAATGACCACTAGGTGGAGCTCTAAGCATATATTATTCTGGTTCCTTACTGAAGAAGAATTACATGTCATGTTGCTGACCACACAATAAAGTGTGACGCACTTTTGTTCTGTGCGTTTTGCTGAGAAATGGCTGCTCCAAGTCTTTATTAAAACCAACCGATATTTCATGCTATAGTTAACAAATTTGTGAATATTTTGAATAAAAAAGGAAAATCATCAGTCATACAGCTCTGCGGTGTGTCACATAACAAGCAATGACGTGTCACCATGGAAACCATAAAGTGATACGTTCTAAATAACGGTCGTCTTAAAAAAAACTCACGCTGGGGGGTCAGCCAGAATATTTTAAATTTATGTGCGAAAGGGTTAATCCATGAAAATATAATGAATCCGGCTTCTCTCTGTGAAGGCACGCACTCAAATGTCAATCCACTGAAACACGGCATGTCGCAATCTGTGATGAAGTAGGTGAGAACCAATGAGCGTTCGATATAAGTGCCGTAAACCAACGGTTCACATGGGCGTGACTTTCAAATTTGAATCATAGCGAGCGCGGACTTTGACTATGACGGTCACTGCTGAGAATGAAGATGAAGATTGCCGGATCGACTTTTCATAGACACTTTGTGACTTGTGTAAAGCTGCTTTGAAACGATTTGTATTGTAAAAAGCACTATACAAATAAATTTGATTTGATTTGATTATATCCAATGACAAGTACTTCCAATAGCTCTCTGCTCTGGTTTCAAAAACAAGACTTTACAGAAAGTTCCTTTAATCCTCAACTACAATGACAGCATTATAGAAGTTATCTGTAATAAAAACAAAGCCTGTTATCTGTGTTCTTCTGTGATACAGTTCTCTGCTTTCAGATAGTACCCAAAATTCAGCCTACACTGAGAAAGGTAGCTTTTTAGGTTTTGGGGCTTTGTTTATTTATACATCTTTCTGCTTGTCCACCTGCCCCATTCCCCTTTTCTCACAGGCTTCAGAAAGACTCACGTTCCTTCTTCATCTTCTCCTTCAACGTCTCCATCCCCCTCCTCTTCATCCTCAGACTCCAGCTCCTCATTATCCTCAGAAGAGGAGCAGAAGAAGAAGAAGGAGAAGAAAGCAAGAAGTAAGCACAGGCAATTAATTATCTTCATAATGAGATGGTTTCTTACATTAAATTTGCCCATTACTTAACTGTCTTTCATTTTTCATATTTGCATGAAAAGCAGCTGCTAACATTAACTTAGTTAAAGGGATAGTTTACAACAAAATTTATATTCTGTCATAATTTCCTCTCATTCATGTTGTTCTAAACCTGTGGGTTTAGAACAACATGACTTAAGAACAAATTTTGATGTTCAAAATTTGCTTTTAACGTGTTACCAGGAGCAGGTTTCAAACCAATGTTTCTTGTATGAGAAACGAGCGCGCTACCAATGACGTGTAACTCTTGAGGTCAGGGAAGTGAGGTTTTACTCAAACAGCTCTTATTATCTGGACTGTACATAAACAACAAATGCTAATGTCTAATCTCATTTGGGAGAGAATTCCAAAGTTTAGCACAAATGGAAAAAGCCTGGTCACCCATAGAGCACAAACGAGTCGGAGGAACAACCAGAAGGCTAGAATCGGAGGAACGGAGATCACGTCTCGGAGTATAAACAGTTAAGAGTTGTGACAAATAATGCGGAGCCATTCCATGTAAGGCCTTGAAGGTCAGCATAAGAATTTTAAAATCAATCCGGAACCTGACAGGGAGTCAGTGTAGAGACTCTAAAACTGGAGAGATATGGTCCCTGGTCCTGGTCCCTGTCAGGATCCTAGCTGCCGAATTTTGAACGGATTGTAATTTGTTCAGGGTAGATTTCGGGATCCCCGCAAGAAGTGCATTGCAGTAATCGATGCGTGAAAAAATAAAAGTGTTAATCAGTTTTTAGGCAACAGAGAAGGATAACATGGGGCACAGTCTGGCAATATTTCTTAGATGAAAATATGAATTTTGTAACGGTGTTTTGTACGTGAGAATCAAATGTTAAGTTTGTACATAGGCCTTTGATTACTGAATTTGGTATTGTGAATGTAATTAAAAAAAAAAAAAAACATACTGATACGTACTTCTTTGTAATCTCCACTGGTGCTGTTTAACTGCTACTCGATCGCAACAACGAGCTGTGATACATCAACCCCATAACTTGTGAAAATCTATGGTTATAGTGCCACTTAGCATGCCTGCGGCAAAAAAAAAAAAAAAAAAACGCATTTTGTTTGAGTACAATCTGTATACTTAAATAACATAATACAGAATTTGCATTTGCAGCTGTACTAGTGGTTGTGTGTTGCTTTTTTGTCGCAGAACGAAAAAAAAAAAAATGAGGCCAGTGATTGCTTCACATTTTTATGTACTATAATTTCCATGGCGACATGCATATCACATTCCTAAACTTAACCTAAACTATTAAAACTAATTCTTAAAATATCTGATATTCTGATTCTCAAAAATGTGTATGTATTTTATTGTTTAAACACTTTATAATGATATGCTATTGGTCTATAATGGGAAATGCAAATGCAGTTCAGAATTTGAGTTGAAGGATTTACAACACGTAAATTCGTCCACTTTTCCCGAAAGACATGAAAGTAAGGGGTCAGTGAACTGGGAAATCAATAGAGTAAACATTACAATTACATACACAGTGTATATCTGATATCAATAAAACACATTGTCAAATTGCATTTGAAAGGATATGTATTATTCAGATACCAGCAAATGTTTGCAATCCTTTCTTGCGATCCAATGGGGATTCTGATCACCATATAAGGCAGAAATATATTTATATGTGATACTAAAGGTTACTTATGCTAACCATTGTGATAATAAAAACACGTATGTTTATGGAAAATACCAGAGACTGATTGGAGAATGTAGACAAAACATATATTCAATTCAATTCAATTCACATTTATTTGTAGGGCTTTTCACAATACATATCATTTCAAAGCAGCTTTACAGAGAATGCATGTCAACATTACAATTTAAAGAATGCAGTTAGCAAATAATGTAATAATTTAGGCAATTAATTTACAATCATTGTTAACAGTTTAACTGAAGGTAGAAGCAATGAGCTCCTGGAAAAATGAATTACATATTAACAATAATTAGGATATATATATATGTAATTATAATTGCGTTTTTATTTGGTTTCATGTTTTACCTGTCTCTTCCCTACACCTTTGTTAATACCGGACTAATGCTTCTGCATATATGTCAAATAAAAACATGCACTCCAATTAACTCATATCACTCATAACTTCTGTTTTCTTCTCAAGGGCTTCCTCTGTTGCTTTTGCTGAAACGATAACAGTATAGTAGGACATGAGAGATCACTTAAACCTCCTCAGATTGTTTAATTTTGTGGAAAAATAATAGAAATCCTCACTCTTTCTAAAGAAATGTGACATAAACATATTTTATCAGTATTTTTCTAAATGTATAAGCCTTTGGACTTAAAAGCTATTATGGAGTTGTTTTGTGCATTTCCTGTGATTCCAAATAAATAGAAGCAGGTGTAACCAAATAGTTATGTTGTTCAATTTTTATGTCAAATGGTAAATACCAGTTTGATTCAGCATGACTTGATGTGCACTCCTGACACAAAATAATAAATTACTGTCACTGTGACTTGTTTTTGTTATTGTAAAACACTGGTCAAATGTCGAAGCTGGAATCTTAAGTTTTCACCTAAAGACCAAACGTTCACCTGTAATGTTTTGTGATTTAGCTTGTTTTTAGCCAGCTGGTGAAATGGTGGAGTTGTGTGACGTTATTACATGGAGGCATGTTAAGGGCAAGTTTTAGGGTAGCGCTACGGGACTACTGGCCTGACAGTGGAAAGGTAACTTGATTTTGGCCTCAGTGCTTGGCCACGCCTGGCACGTTATTAGCCCTGGCTCACACTGGCCCAACAGTGGAAAAGCGGTTATTGTTGCACTCAAGAAAGTGTGAAAATGGAAGTCATTTTCTCAGTTGTTTTTGTTCAATCTGACAAGAGAAACTGAAGAATCAGGATAAATACCAAGTCCACCAAAGAGGGGTTCAGTGAATTTGGTGTTATATGTGTGCAAGTGTGTGAGTGTGTGTGTGTCAGAAACACTGTAGAAGGACAGAGTGCCAGCTGACCAGTCCATATATACTCCTACTCTATTAGAGGGAGGTGACGGGGGAGGTATGTAATTGCTCTTATTGTTGTGCCAGGCACAAAATCTGTCATAGGAGTAGTCCAGACTCCAAGACTTTTCATTGCATCCAAACTCACAGTCATAACTCTCGCCTTTTCTGCTAATTCCTTTATATGCCACTGATATAAAAGTGCCCCTCCCACTCCATTCAGCCTTCCCAGTAACAGCGTCCAGTCAGACTCTCCCGACACAGAACCTGAAAACATTCAATCAAATCTCTCTAAATGAGCAGGGTATGGCTGATTTTCTTTTATATATGTCACCCTCGTGTTGTCTTCAGACAGAAGTAAACAAGTATTTGCTGTGTTTGGATCCAGTGTGAGATCACAGGCATCTGAACAAAACAACAGCGATTAGAACCTAAAACTGCATGTGAATGTATGTCTGTAAAAAAGAAAGTAGCAAAAATTACTTACATTTCTGTAGTCCTGGAGTGATTCTGAAATGTTCGTTATGGGTCAGACTAAAGGAACACACAAAGGGTCATGTTGAATGAGAAAATTGCTTTTTTAGCAAGCATCTATCTATCTATCTATCTATCTATCTATCTATCTATCTATCTATCTATCTATCTATCTATCTATCTATCTATCTATCTATCTATCTATCTATCTATCTATCTGTCTGTCTGTCTGTCTGTCTGTCTGTCTGTCTATCTATCTATCTATCTATCTATCTACATAAGGCATATTGCAGAGATAATGCTAGTTTGCAAAAACTGCATGAAAAAGAAATAGCAGACTAAAGTAAATTCCAAATGGCTTTGTAACTTTTATGACTAATATGTCCACCATAGTCCTTATACTGTACTTTTTTTTTTTTTTTTTTTTTTTTTTTTGCTTATGCTCAACATACTTGAGCTTTTCCAGTGTGCAATTTGGATCATTGAGTTTCTCATTGAGTAGCTTGACTGATTTTCCAGGGTGGTTGTAGCTCAGATCCAGCTCTTTCAGGTGTAAAGTTGACCTCAGGGCTGAAGCCAGATAACAACAGCCGACCTCTGTCGCCATACAGCCAGATAATCTACAAAAACAAAGTAATATGATTTTGAATTGGGCACCAATATTTCCTCTATGCCCTGGTTATGACCTTTAACTGTTTTGACCCTGACCTTGTAACTTGCTTTAGATTTTATATTTGTGTTCAATTTGTGTCTGCTTTTGAGTCCAAAAAAAATAAATGTTTTTCGATACTTCTACATACCTCAATATCTCCAGGGGACAGTTTGTTGTCTTCAGTGCATCAGAGATCAGCTTCACTCCTGAATCATGTAGGTCATTGTTGCTCAGGTCCAGCTCTCTTAGGAGGAACTTTGAAGATTTCAGAGCTGAAGTTACAATTGCACAGCATTGACCAGTGAGATTACAGTCAGCAAGTCTGAAAGACAATGAAATAGAATTTTAGGAGGTAATAAATTCATATTATGACTCTGCAACTTGTATTGATATTTCAGTATTAGAGTTCAAGTGCCTACTGTTTTTACTGTTTCTTTATTACTATTTCTTAAACACAGTGTCTATGATGGTACCTGTTGGTTGGTCTTCCATAATGGTTCCTTTTTATAGATTTATTTGTCATTTTCAATATTCATTCTGGATGATTTTAGATTTCTTGCTTTTAGCTTTAGTGTAGACATCCCAGGAAGCATGCAAGTGGGGGGACTGCTCATTTTACTTATTTAACGAAAGATTTTTGTGCAAATATTGTTTATACCTGTCTTACTTATTGCATTGATTTCCACATATAACTTTTTTTTAAGTCCTCTTTCTGAGCACTGGTTTGCTAAGCTAAACAGCCAATCAGAGTGATCTGTCAGTCTATGATGATGGGAGTCTCAGCAGCCCAACTTTAGGGTCTCCAACCCAAAGCCTCTACAGCAGTGTTTACAAACCTATGCCTGGTGGCACATTAACATTACACATTTTAGGCTGTACTCACTCTAGATGCTCTGAACAGTGCCCGAGTGCGTTTGACCCTCAAAGCCTGGTTCGTTTGACTAGTGTGATGGCACAGTTCGTTTAGCCGGCCCTGGCCCGCTTGGAAGAGGTGGGCCAGAGCACAGTTCAGTTGGGCTCAAGTGCGCTTTGCATGCAGTGTGAGCGCTAACCGTGCCAGAGCATGGAACAGCTGCTACTTTTGTGTGCAGTACTGTCATCATTACGACAGCAAACATCTTTTTTACTACTCTGATAGTACACTTATCAATTCATGTAATTAATTCGAGTGTATTTGGGTTTATAATGGGTCTGCTTCTCACCTTTGAGAAGGAATTGTAGTTTGTGAGTAAATTTGCAAATTCCTCCATTAAAGCTGCCTATGTAATAATCCACTGATACGTGCAAATGAAAATTGTTGCGCGGCATGAATGATAATATATACAGTGTTGGGCACGTTACTTTAAAAAAGTAATTAGTTATAGTTACTAGTAACTTCTCAGAAATAGTAACAGGAGTTAGTAACTGAGTTACATCATTAAAAAAGTAACTAATTACCAGGGAAAGTAACTATTGCGTTACTTTAAAAAAAAATAAAAATAAAAATATGCCAAATAAATTGAATGCCCCCAATATTACATATAAGTCTAAGAATAAATTATTCTTGATGCGACTCCTGACTCATGATCCGCTCTTGCTCACGACATGAAATTTCTCTGTACTGTGTTGGTAGCCATTAAAGAAAACGTAGTTTCATATTTATGTTTAAATAGTCCTATGTTATGTTTTAAATCCATTTATTCGATTATGAAAAGTGAACAGCGTGAGTAAGATGCATCATAAGATGTGCAAATATATCGGGAGACATGGAGTGGGTCAGACATGATTTTAAACACTTCATTAAGTTTTGTTTTATAGAAAGCCTCTATTTAAAGTGAATTTCGTTTTGTAAAAATTGTATCTTAATTTTAATCAATGTTTCATCAACCAATTGCTTGGATTTAATATATAACAAGCAAATATAGCAGACAATAAAATCATGACATGGAGGCGCGGGCGTGATCACTGGCGCGTGAACTGGAGCGCGTCTTATAGGCTAAATGAACCGAAACTCAGAGGCTGCTTGCCTTGCAGACATGAGAAATATATCTATAGAATGCTTGAAATATCTACTTTAACGAAAATGAAGTAATTAAACACGAAAAGAAAGAGGCTACTCTGATTATGTAGCCTAATCCGAATGAAATGTGCGTTATCTCTCTAGGCGCGTCCATATGAGCAGATGATCAGCAATGAGAATCAGCAATGTCAACTTCATCTTTGCAGCCAACACTGATTCAGAAAACATTACTTTATTAATAAACAATTAAAATGTCTCCTTGCTGTTTTTGTCACACTCATAATCATTACTTTTGCCGGTTCTTTATGGCAATTATGCGTGCCCTTGAGTGCTATATAGCCTATATTATGTAAACGCTCCTTATTATGGTTTATTCTCTCCAGTATTTAAGAAATTAAATTAATATAAATGTGATTAGTCAACTAATAGCTTAAATGAACAACTACTAGTCGACTAGAAAAAAACTCATTTCACATATTTTCGATCAAGCATCAAAAAGGGTATTCTAGTTTGAGCTCGCGCTTCGCGCGCATGCTCTGACAGACACACACACAGCGCATCATACATTATTATCAGTTTAAAATTATATTTGTGTATGACTAACCGCAGCACACACCAGAGAAAAAAAACTTTGCAGGTCCTATGTGAGAGAGAGCTTACTCGGATGAAAACCGCTTCAGTGAGCTCAATTATAGTAACGCAGCATTTTTTTTGTCAGTAACGCTAACGGCGTTTAACGGAGAAAAAGTAATAGTTTGATTACTGTTACTGAAAAAAGTAACGGCGTTAGGAATGCGCGTTATTTATAACGCCGTTATTCCCATCACTGAATATATATTAGGCAGTATTTTATTCGTTTCTTCCTGTTTTATTCCATTCAAAAGGTTGCATCGTATATGACGTAAGCATGCTCTGGCCTGAAACGGTAAGGGCAATGTGAGTGCAGGCCAGCGGGGAAGTGGGGAGGGGGGACAATTGTGTGTGTGTGTGTGTGTGTGTGTGTGTGTATGCAGGTTAATTTTCTTACTGACTGTTTGAATGTATTGTGCTCAAGATTTAATTATATTGTTTTAATATATGAATAAATATATGAATACATTTTAATTTTGTTGCTACTTGTTCATTCAGTTGATCAGTAGTTTCTTCCCATGCAGCCTTTCTCTCTGATTTTGTTTATGGTAGCTGCAGTACTTTTTATCAGTCCTTCCAGGATTTTGTGGGATTTTTTTCTGATTTTTGCAGCCTAAAATGACTGAATTTCAAAATATTAAAATATTGGCAAATATTGCCGCAAACTTTTCTCAAAATTTGCGGCAATATTTGCGCCATTTCTTGTTGTTTTGCAGTGAAAATATACCACAGACAACATTCTTTTAACATTGTTACTACTTTTCTGACCTCGAGAACCATTGAGAGCCAGCTAACATTTGAGGGCCTGACCTTGCCATTAAGTTCTAAGGTGGTACCAGCCCCTGATTTGGCAGTGCTGTGAGGGCTGACAGAAAAGCACTGAGCTTGAGTTGAGATGCAGTTAATATTAACTTTTATTTTATTATTATATTTAATAAATATTAAAATTATATATTAGGGTATGAAAAAGGGAATAAGGGCTCTTCTGTAGGATCTACTACAGTGGTAATTCACTGCCATTTTATTTCTAAATAAGTGTTTGCTTTCCTAAATCATGAAACTTTTAGTTTTACAAATGGGGACAAACTATTAAGGATGAACAAATAATGTTTTGCACATCACATTAAAAATAACATTCAAATTGGGCAATATTTAAAGCTTTGAAGTGCTGGGAAAAGTTGTGTGAAGCACTTAGGGTTGTAGGCTACGTTACACTTAGCCTACACTTTGTGTTCATTGCACAATGTTTCTCATGGTTTCCAGATTACACAGCACTGCAAATAAAGCACTTGAATTCACCACAGGATTAATTACATTGCTGTGAAATCTTGTGAGAAGCATTCAAATTCGTTGCAGAATCCTCTGTTAAACCACAGATATCAGATCAAACAGTTTTCACGTTGGCACTGTTTGATCTGATATCTGTGGTCTGATATCTGCAATGAATTCTGCGCTTTCTTCCCAGCACTGTGTAACAATGGTGTCGTTGTGTGATTGAGATCAGCATGCTGCTTTGAATTCTTGACGCGTTGTCTATTATACGAGTTGACTAAATGCATGTTGTGATGATGTCACGGGATGTGTCTAAGCCCAAAATCTGCGGCAATTAAGAAAAAATGCAAGCTCCTCCAAATATTGCGGAGTTTGCTTGATTTTGCGATAAATTTGGCGACTATCTACCTATTGCAATACAATATTGTCACACTATAGCAGCGCTCTCCCACATATTTTGCTATTGTAACTGCGCTTATTTCCGTCATTGGAATAAGTTGCAGTGGGTGGTAATAGACAAGAAATGTACAGTTTTCTACCATCTTGCTGATAATGTTTCTTTAGTCGCTCGGCAACCCTACAGCCTGAACCCCTGTAGGAGTTCCACCCTTACATAACCAATTGGACCTCATCTACACATGCTATTGCCCCACTGATAATACACTTGTTACTCCACTACACACCTTGGACCACTTCCTCTTCACTCTTAACTTCAACCTGTCTCCTGACACAACACACGCTTCTGCACAAGTCACTTTTCAGCATAACCTACACTTAATCTCTCCCCCACACATACATATATATGTGATTTACGGGGACTCTCCATAGGCATAATGGTTTTTATACTGTACAAACCATATTCTATCCCCCAACACTAACCCTACCCCTAAACCTACCCATCACAGAAAACTTTTGCCATTTTTTTTTTAAATTAAAAAACGTCTCAGGTTACGTATGTAACCATGGTTCCCTGAGAACAGGGAACGAGACTCTGTGTTGAAGAACGCATTGGGGAACCGTCACGTGACCCAGGTGTCGAAAGCACTATCCAACAACTCCAATTCCTATTGGTCGGCGACAGCCTATGACGTCATACGGCGCAACCCGGATGTATAAAGGGAGCGCCTGGAGAGACAGTCTCTATCTTATCGTCTTGAGGGACTGTTCTGAAGGCAGGCAACCTGAAGCATGGCAAAGGAACGCAGAGTCTCATTCCCTGTTCTCAGGGAACCATGGTTACATACGTAACCTGAGACGTTCCCTTTCAAAAGGGAACTCCACTCTGCGTTGAAGGACGCATTGGGGAACGATATACCCACGCCGCCATGCTGGAGGGGAGTGCCTGCCAAAATATGGCTGAGGCAAAGGCCTCAAAGCAGTTCTCAAACTGCCCAGCAACTCCCCCTCGGGTCACACCAGGCTGTCAGTGACAGCATTCCCTTTGGCCAACAGCCCAAGCTGAACTTCCCAAAGGCTTCTATCTTTCTCTTCTAGCAAATAGACCCTAGAGAAAACGCTAAGGCGTCTAGAACCCAATTTTCTTGTAGGAAAAGTGGTCCCTTTAAGGGAATGTGGCCAAGGACCCAAAGGGAACCTCGGCCAGTCACTCACGAGGGGAGCAGACCCTCATTGCCACCAGGGAGGCCGACCTGGTCTTCTCAGGGAACAGACTCAGTTCAGGCCAACCCTGTCTGAATACAGAGCCTCTAAAACGCATTCTTCAGGAAGATAGTAGGTAAGAGTGACTGCAGAAAGGCAGAAACCAGCTCAGACCCACGCGTAGAGACGGGCATCCTGGAGAGCAGAACTCAGCTGAGTGCTATGAACCCTCATATCGAGGGGAGATAATCCGCTCAACCTAGGATCTACCCAGTGCTTAATTAACGCACTGAGGAGGCTGTGCGCTGAAAACCCTGAAAAGGGGAGCACAAACCAGCCTGGGGCTGACGCTTAAGACGGGGCCTGATCAAGGCCGAACCATCATAATCAGCTTAGGGAGCTAAGCACTATTACAAACCCCAAGGGGAAGCGCAGAGCTCACCTAACGGGTAGACTATGCCAAGAGCACATACTCATGGAGGCCCGAGAGGGGCTACAACATGATAACAGTTCTATATACATAAAGACAGAAGTAAACTTCAGAAAGAGGCCTGTTTCTGGTAAAGCCATTCTGAACATCTGTCTAAGCCGGCGGCAGACAGACAACTTCCATGGCAGCAATAGAAAGCTGCACAGTGCTCTTATGATAATCCACCCAACACAATCCGACGAGCAGTGTACTCAGTAAAAGCACCTTTTACTCTTTAAGCAAGAGGAGTACAGCGTACGCCAACGCGTATTAAGGAAGGCCTGGAAGGCCTATAACCTCAACAGACACGTGGCATCAGCTCGTGGCAGTGTTTAGGTCCCAAGCCTGGTAAACAGCCCGCAAAAGAGGGGGTTGAATCTACCACTTGGGCCCCTGGCCAACGAAAGTGTATAGAAATAGTTCTCAGAGAGAAATACACCTAAACAAACACTAGTGTATCCAAAAAAGGCGGCCCGCAGGCTTAGCATCCTTCAGGACACACGGCGTAAGTCTCGTGGCCGTTTCCAGGAGCACAAAGATCCAACCTAAGCGCTTGGTGGCTCTTAGCTCAACTAGAATCATCGACTCAGAGGCAACAATAGGTTAAACCAAACCTCAGTAAGGTTTCACTACTGACATCTCATCCAGAGCCGCACAGAAAAACACAATCTGTGCCAACGTGCAAACTAAAAAGGAGGCCTGAAGTGGCCTGCCGATCCAGTGACACGTGGCTTCAGCTCGTGAATTCCCAGGGAACCAAGCTTACAGGGAACCAGCTCTAACCCACTAACTATGGGAAGCCAACTGCTACCTGTGCTAGGCTACACTTTCCAAACAGGCAAAGTACCCTAAGTTCTTGTGACAATACAACCAACATGGTCTAAGGGAGGCTAATTAAGCCTACTACCTCAAACAAACATGCTGCAGGGCCTGAAGCAGTGTAATAATAAAACAGTATGTGAGCAAACTGATATCCATTAAACAGTCAATATGAAATTATTGCAAACTAGAAGGAGGCTGAACAATCCAGCCTACAATCACCGTTATATGCAATATAGCTGATAAACAGATAACTGAAAGGGAGCTGACAGATACGAACTTTTCTCAAAAAGTGATCTAGCTACCCTGAGTATGCAATCCGACAAGCGATGCACTCGGTAACACGGGGAAAGGGTTCACCGAACACTTAAATAGTGGCCGCTTTTCTTTCTAAAAGGGCCTGCTATATATAAGCGGGTGCCAATCTGTGGCAGCATATTAAGCTCACATACAAACTAAACATTCCAACAGGCAATGTACCCTAAACATGTGACTAAAGGGAACCAAACAAAGCCAACGTGGTCTAAGGGAGGCTATACGGCCTACTAACTCAAACAAACACATGGCAGGGCCTGTGGTAGTGTACATATGTGAGCAAACCATGATCAGTTAATCAGCATGACAACTGCTAACTAGAAGGAGGCTAAATATCATAAAGCCTACAATCTGAGTTATATGCAATATAACCGCTAACAAGATCACCAGGGAGCTAAAATAGATACCAACTTTCCTCAAAAAGTGGTCCTAACTACCCTGAGTATGCAATCCAACAGGTGATGCACTCAGTGACACAAATACACCTCTTAACTGGGGAATATGTAGTCACCATCCTCTCAAATAGAGGCCGCTTTACAGCAAAAAGGGCCTACTATTAACACTCTCGGGTCGGCGGTAACCCCGGCGTGATCACCGTGTTTTTTTTCTAACCAGTGTGAAAGAGACTCAAAATACTCCGTCAATGTTGCACATACAATTAAGAGCTATACACCATTTTAATCTGTAGAACATCTTCTTTTATTTGTGTACACTCAGAGTAAAAACAAAATGTTGTGCTTTTTGTAAAATAAAGAAAACTAACATGATGTGTGATCTCTCCTCTCCCTCTGAACGAAGTCCAATCTGATAGTTCTCAGAAAATGAACTGTAACTTAGTGAATACTAATCACAAAAAAATTAGACTTGTGTCTAAACAAACATTGAAATGTCAGGTTTTAAATCGTGTAAGTCAAATCGAAAACAAACCTTCTGTGTTTATGTAATCTGTATGAAAAGAGAGCCATGTCAGAAGTCTGTGATTCAGCTCATTATCCACTAATGCGGCCACGCCCACGGAGCCAGCGCTATTCAGAGGCAAATTCAGTCAATACATGCATTCATCGTCTCAATCGTGTATTTATTGTCTTGAAAAGTGTTTTGAATAGCCATAGTTAGCGATCTCTGGCCTCTGTTAGTTCAGTTATTTCCTGGATTGCCTATTCTTCTTTAGCATTGGCATTTGTGGACTAAAAGTGCACAGAGGGCCCTCCGGGTGCAAGTAGCTATGAATTGAAAATACAGTATCCAGCGCTCATAGTAATGACAATAAATCCTGAATAAATTTTACTCCTCTCTATAGAAAATTGACATAAACATGAGAATCCATCAATATTTCTCCAAATGTGCATGCTTTTAAGCTAAAAGCCTATATGAAATGCCATAGAGGTTACATAACTGTTCAGACACTTTGTATCATAGAAATGCATTATATTTTAAAGAATATAATAGAATACCATTATTTTAAATTGTAATAATATTTCACAGTATTGTTGTTTTTTTTGTATGTTTGATTTACATTATGATGAGCTTGAGACATGATCAACAGAGGGTTTTTTCACAGCCTACCTGACTGAAAGGCCTCATTATTTATGCAGGTCATTATGCTCTTTATCTGATTCTTTTGTCTTCTGAGGTGATAATCATCCATTATTCATGATTATTCATGCCTCCACGCATACTGTGTTTCTTGACCAAAGATGTTTTAGAAAATTTAAATCTCTCTATTGTTTTATATGAAGGAGTAGGCAGCATAATTTTTACATAATTCTGAAGCAAAAACTCTAGTCTACAACCTCCAATACCCAAAAGTCTTGTGAACACAGATTTAATATATATTTTTTGGCTTTATTTCAGTGACTTAAGTTTTTTGTTTTTTCAATAACCACGCATAAACGTTATTCCTTCAAAAATACAAACATGTATATACATGTTCCTCACGTATTATTGTAGCCTAGTTTGTGCTGAACACAGTGTAATGACACTTTTTCCATTAATATGTTTATGAACAACTGAAAAAAGCACAAATGTCAGGGCATGTCAAAACTTCTCCAGGGCCCCAAAAATCCTCAGACCCCTGAGGGTTAAGAGAACAGGTGATAACCTGTGGCAGCATAAGTAAGCTCACATATATATATGTAGGGCAAAAATCTAGAACTCAAAGTAACATAAAACTTTGAAGTACATGCTATTTAAAAGGAAAAACATTCCCATACAGATCCTCAAATCTGTTCTAAGCCTAGAAGACGAAAGGCTAAAAACTAGCATCGTCCAATCAAACTTGATAAATACAGATATCAAGTGGCTCAGAGGAATTCATTTCCCTTAGCATGAAAGTTCTAGGAAGTGGGGCCTAGCAAAAACCTGCATAACTTATCTACGCAAAGATAAGGGCCTACCACCTGAGAGACAGCATCAGGGAGTCAAAACAGTCTACGACCTAGCTGTTAATCTCACAATTGCGCCTACATAAGCAAGGGGATAATGGCATACGGCCTAACAACTCCCTCGGGAGGAGGCCAGAACTAGGAACTATACAACCTAATCAGGGATAGTAAACATAAGGTTATGTAAATAACAAACCAAAGCTAGCTCTAGCCTAGCCGCTAAGCTACGGGCCTTCTTACAAGGCCACAAGCCTAGTGAAGCCCGGGCTTCACCTCCAAATCTCATGGATAAGAGAAAGAAAGTGAAGCTCACAAGCAAACAATGTCAGGCGGCCGATTAAGGCCGACCTAAACATCTACATATTAGCTGAAGTGACAAGTACTATCAACTTCAGTTTGCCTAATTTTCCTGACTACATGCTCAGAAAACTATACAGCATGCAACGTCAACTGGCGGCCCGCGGGCCAAATCCGGCCCGCCAGAGATTTCCATCCGGCCCCCAGAATAATACTGAATTCAGGAATAGCCTTGTAAGAGGAAAAAGTTTAGGGCTGGTCCGAATACCATTTTTTGAGCTTCGGTAGTAATGAACATCGACTATTTGAAGCTTCGGAGAGAGGGGCTGAACATATTTTTCTCTCTAATAAAGGCAGGAATCTGTGTCTGTATGTCCGTTTGCATTTTTATTATTTCGAGAACCGTTCATCCAATCGACTTCACAAGGGAGTGCAGTGTCGCATTTGGTGCAATATAGATGGGCACGCGAGACGCGACACATTCAGAATTAATAAACTTTTAGTAAACTACAGTCAGAACAGCGCGAGCGGGAAGCGGCGCACCTCACGCGGGCAGGGCTTATGCTCCGAGAACGGACACTGCACTAGTGATATAAAACGCACACACACAGGTCTGTTAAATTAAGCAATACTTTTAAGGTAGTCTAATATTTTTCTGACTAATAAATTGGCACAGTAAGGGTAGATTTAAATAAAGAAAAACGAAATTTAAATAAAGAAAAACGAAATTAAGTTAAATTAAAAACGAGATTAATTTAGATTGATAATAACGGGTAAAAATGCTAATACATTTTGTTTCTATTATTCTATTTTCCACAATGTCAAAGCAACAAAACACAAGCTCAGACATGCACTTCGGTCCATACAAACTCCGCTGTTCTGCGCTCTAGCACTAGAACTGCCATGACGGTCAAAATGACCGTTTTGAAATGTATATGTACAATAACTTTGTTGAATAAAAAAATATAATCTTGCTGGTTTGTGACTTTTCCTAAAAGTGTTTCTATTTTTACTTACAATAGATTTTATATAAATTACATAAAAGGCAAAAAAAATATGAGCATTTCTACCTATTAAAGCCATAACGGTCATATTGACCGCTCTAAATCTCGCGCGATTCTATTGTTCTTTCCCGGAGTTTATTGTCTCTGTCAGCATCTCCAGTACTATTAGCATATGCTCATTTGATTATAAATACAAATTCTTGCTGAGAGCGGAGTTCATGGAGGGAAAAAGGGCAGCATCGTAGTTGACACAAGGTCCCAACCAAAAGCAAAATCAACCCCCGCGACTGACACCAAAACGGAGACAGTGCCAGGTGCGGAGAATCTGCAAACAAAATAAAACGCACGACACCTGCTGCAAATGCCACAAACCCGTGTGTGGAAATTGGGCGCGAAGAGCAGAAGTAACTTGTATTGACTGTGAATCTTAAATAGCCGAGCACGATATAGCTATATATTTATTTAATATAAAATTTGTAGCGTAATTGTTTTATGGTTCCAAACTTCGTTCGTGACTCTTTTTAACTTTAGAGCTGCTTGTTTCCAGCTTATGTTCTGTGTTATAATGTATCATAAATGTTGTAACATTTTTTCATAATCAAATAGATCATTTTAAATGTTATTTTGTTGTTCTGAGTTATGTAAATAAATACAGAGAAATACTGAATATGCAATAATTACATTTTACTATGAAATGATGCGAATATTTCTAAATTTATAATAATCATTTTTAACTAAATAAATAATGTACATGTTGGTGTTATTTGTTTTTTTAAAAGATATCCTAACACAGTTAATACATTAATCTCTCATTTGGGCAATTTATTTAGAGATTATAGAGTTTATAATATAGCGGTCAAAATGACCGCTCACGGCTGTTCTAGTAGTTTTGGAATTCTGGCGCTTCTAGTGCTAGCCAGAGAACACTCCCGTTGCTGGAACCATAGACGCGTCGGTTCTATTTCTAGCATGCACGCGTTTTCCGCGTGGCTCGAGCGCGCCTGAGACGTGTGTCTCAGTGTGCAAACTCCAACCTGTTAAATATGGGAGCCGAAATAAAAACGGACACGCCACGCAGCTGAGACGCTCACGCAGCCAGTGTGTCGCCGGCCTTATTCAAGGGGGAATGAGAACCATTTCGCGGGGGATCCCAGGTGTGCAAAAAAAAAAAAAAAAACGAATATTCGAATGTCAAATTTTCAAATCGAATACCAACCCACCGAACGAATATTCGAATATTCGGGTCCGTTCCATATTTATTTATTTTTAAATCTAACGAAAAAAAAAGCCTTCTGAAAAGTAGCTTGTGCCATAGCCTGCCTTCAGTCAAGAATGACGATAAACGCGTTCTCTCATTGAACATCTTTTATTGTTTCACGTGCTCATTTTTTCACAAATGTCAAAATTTTCCTTGCCTGGGATTTGCGCACAATTGCGTGACAGTGATGGACAGCTTGACAGCCTCACAAATATGTAGCCTAAAATATCGCTATCGCCCCCTGGTGGCTTGCTGCAGTACAGGTAATATGTAAAAAATAACATAAATTTGGAATTAGAATTAGAATTAGTATATCACATAATAACATATTAGGATACAATTCAAATTTTATTTTATATTACGAGTATCTGGCCCTTACAGTGTCTGCAGAGAAAAATTCTGGCCCTTGGACAAATATAGTTGATGACCCCTGCTATACAGGAAATAAGGTCTTATTTTAAATGAATAAAATATAGACCCTCCTGCAGCTCAAAAACCAATGCTCCGTTTTACCTAAAAGGATGGAATCTAAGGTTCTTTAAGCTTAAAGATCCTCTTACTATCAAACAGAAACAGCGGGCTGATAGAAACAAAGACTATGGGCCCAGCCATCAGTCTGACCATAAGAAGCATCTGAGCATGACATATGTTTATATATATACATATACACACAGGAGGTGGAAGAAGAAGAGGAGAGAGTAGCTATAAATCGCCCTATATAGCTGGGAGATCGATTACAAACGCAACAGTGTTTACAATCGATCACCCGTCTCACTCGCTCTTCCTCCCCCTCCCGTCTGTCTGGGTTCAGATACAAATCTGAATGGCTAGGGGTTTTTCCATTCCTCACCGATCTCAAACGCAGAGATCAGAACGGAATGGAAAGTATGGAAGCTGCCGTATCATTGGACAGAAAGGAACCCCTTTCTTAACGCGCCTTCCCGGCAGCCGCAGCCCGCCGAGAAGCGCGTCCCAAACACACAGCAGCTCGCATACACCCGCCAGAGGAGCGCTCGCCGCCGGATGCGATGACGTCCAACACGAACGTCATCGTCATCCAGTCGCTCTCGCCAGCCCCAGGGAAGTTGAGAGAATAAAACTTTCTCAAACTTCCCAACGAGCTCATCTGCGAGCCCTATGATTGCAGCCACCGTTAAGCCTTAGCACAAACAGGGGCCAGAACCACCAGGCAGAGAAGAGTGCCAAACGAGAACAGAGTAAACAACAGACAGACACACAGCAGTGCCCTCTGTATGCGTGCTCCTCTCCAGACAGAAAACGCTCAGAAAAATATGTATATCAAGTGTCAAACCCTGGGACACGGATAAACACACTGTCATGAACGTTTGTAAGGTATATATAGAAAACCCTACCGGAGTCTTTTGGTATAGATGCAATCAGACAGAACAGGACCGAAAGACGAAAAAGATAGAGACTGTCTCTCCAGGCGCTCCCTTTATACATCCGGGTCGCACCGTATGACGTCATAGGCTGTCGCCGGCCAATAGGAATTGGAGTTGTTGGATAGTGCTTTCGACACCTGGGTCACGTGACGGTTCCCCAATGCGTTCTTCAACGCAGAGTGGAGTTCCCTTTCGAAAGGGAACACAATTTAGTATGATTTTAAGCCATTTGTTTTAAGAGGACAGGAATACAATATACACATTTGTGTCCTTATAAACCATATATACAAGAACACACACACGTTGTTTTCCCATGTTTTATGGGGACTTTTCATAGAAATAATTATTTTTATACTGAACAAACTGTATATTTTATACCTTAACCCTAAACCTACCTGATGTATTTTAACAACATGATTTGAATATTAGTATTCATGTGTATGTATTTTTTTCTACCACATGTACATTTACTTATATTCAAATACACAAAATCATACAGTATTAACATACTGACAGCATTATGTTATTTACTTATTTATTTAAATTACATTAATACTAATGCAATTCATGTCTGATAAAGGTTGGTTTAAAGCACTTAATTAATGACATTTTCTGATTTTCTGACATATCTAAAGTTAAAACTATTTACGGTTAAGTTGTTAAAGAATTATCCAACTCTTTACTTATGAGCTAATTAACCCCTTTACCAGCACCCCATCACCAGCGGCCTCAGATTATGGTCATTTAACATTCATTGCACATTAAATCCACATTTTTAACGTCATATGGACAAATTGTGTATCATTAAAAAGCAGTGATGGGAATAACGGCGTTATAAATAAACGGCGTTACTAACGTTGTTACTTTTTTCAGTAACGAGTAATCAAACTAATTACTTTTTCTCCCGTTACAACGCCATTACCATTACTGCTTTCTCTCAGCCATAGGACCTGCAAATTTTTTTCTCTGGTACTGGAGTTAGTCATACACAAATATAATTTTAAACTGATAATAATGTACGATGCTCTGTGTGTGTGTGTCAGAGCATGCGAGCTCAAACCGGAAAACCCTTTATGATATGCTGGATTGAAAATATGTGAAATAAGTTATTTCTAGTTGTTCATTTAAGCCATTAGTTGACTAATCACATTTATATTAATTTAATTTCTTAAATCCTGGAGAGAATAAACCATAATAATGAGCGTTTATGTAATATAGGCTATATAGCACTCAAGCGCACACATAAAGCTTGCCATAAAGAACCAGCAAAAGTAATAATTATGAGCAAGACGCACCCTGTAAACAAAACAACCTTCACAAACATGTCTAAGGATTTCGACACAGAGGAAGACTTGCATTTTTTTGCTCAGCCATATTTATTTGAACCCGAATACACAGACGAAGAACTAAGAGCGATGGAAGAAGCTCCTACACAGCAGCAACCGCTGTCACAAGCAGCGTCACTGCGGAGTCGTGAACACGGATTGACAACATACCTGGAAGAGAAGACAATGCTGAATAAAGTCATAGTTTTTGTTATAAATGAGGTTTTAAAATGTAAAAAAATGTATTTTCGATGCTTCAAAAAATTCTAACTAACCCACTGATGTCACATGGACTACTTTGATGATTTTTTTATTACCTCTCTGGACATGGACAGTATACCGTACATACATTTTCAATGGAGGGACAGAAAGCTCTCGGACTAAATCTAAAATATCTTAAACTGTGTTCCGATGATGAACGGAGGTCTTACGGGTTTGAAGTGACATGAGGGTAAGTCATTAATGACATAATTTTCATTTTTGGGTGAACTAACCCTTTAATGAAGTGGTCAAAATCATGTCTGACCCACTTCATGTCTCCCGATATATTGCGCATCTTATGATGCATCTTACTCATGCTCTTCACTTTTCATAATCAAATAAATGAATTTAAAACATAACTTAGGACTATTTAAACATAAATATGAAACTACGTTATCTTTAATGGCTACCAACACGTATTGTACAGTACAGAGAAATTTCATGAAATTTCGAGTGGATCATGAGTCACGAGTCGGATCAAGAATAATTTATTCTTATACTTATATTTAATAATGGGGGCTCAAAAGTTATTTGATTTTTTTTAAAAGTAACACAATAGTTACTTTCCCTGGTAATTAGTTACTTTTATAATGATGTAACTCAGTTTCTAACTCCGTTACTACTTGATAGAAGTAACTAGTAACTATAACTAATTACTTTTTTAAAGTAACGTGCCCAACACTGTTAAAAAGATTGAAGGCTCCAGCTTCGATAATTGACCAACTTGGCTGCAGTGACAGTAATTTCTTAATTTATGTCAGGCATGCAATAATCGGTAACTTATGATATTTTGAATAGAATAAAAACACAGGCCTGGTTTCACGGACAGGGCTTAGGCTAAGCCAGGATTAGGCATTATTTCAATTAGCGCATTTAAGTATCTTTTATAAACATACCCTCGAAAAAACATTACTGATATCCATCTTGAGACAAAGTGTGATGATTAGCTCCATATAAATGCTAAATAAACATATTTCAACAACATTATATTACCAAAATCCATATTAGACCACAATCGGAAGTTAATTCAAACACACAGTGGTGGTTAAAAGTGGGGTTTGGGTAAAAGTGTAATATAATTCTTTTAAATTGTGTTAGCTTGATGCTAATTGTAGTAAATGCACCTACTGTGCCAAAAGCTATTCTATTCCATAAATTAAACTTGTTAAAAGAAATCACACAAGGTACCAAGAATATTCAATTTTTTTATTTCTTCTTCTTCCTTTTTTTTTTTATTTTTTTTAGAAAGACTTCAGATAATAGGTCAAATAATGAATCAGGGATGAAATTGGTGTGGATGGGCAAGCAATGTAATTCCAGAATAAAGGCTAATAATGGCTGAATACAAACAAAAGAAAATGATAAATGAATAACACATATTAAGTCTCATACCGGCAGAGGTGCTAACATTCATCGAAAGAGAACAATAGAATAATGAATGGGCAGTTCTCCACACCATTAGAGTGCAGGGGAGTTATAGGGGCCATAAATAATTTCATTAGCATTTTTATTAGCCTTCTCTAAAAACACGACATTTTTTTAAAGAAAATTATTCATAAAATGCATAGTTTTAGAAATATCATCATTGGATTTGAAATGAAGCACCACCACACTTGTGGCTTCACTTAACTGTGGTTATACAATTTGTTATACCACATCCGCATAATATTTTTATACATTTAAAAATTCTTCATTTTTTTTATTTAATTTTATTTATTTTTTATGTTTGAGCTTATATATCTCCATATTTATAACAGTCTGAGTAATTCTCATTGATTGGTTTGGTTGTGTATATAAGCCCTGTGTTTCTTTCAGTTCTTTGTCAGTTCTCATCATGTTATGTTTGGTTGTTCTGTTCATGTTTTATAGTGCCCTGGGTTATTTGTTTAATAAAACTTAAACTGTTGCGTTTAGATGTTTATTCTCCACCAATAAGCTGGTGTGTGGTGGGCGTTCTGGTGCAATATGACTGCCGTCGCATCATCCTGGGCAGCATTTCCCAAAAGCATCGTAAGCTTAAGTTGATCATAGCTCCATTGCCACCAATGGAGCTACAATCAACTTAGGCTTACAATGCTTTTGGGAAACGCTACCCAGGTGGATGCTGCACATTGGTGGTGGTTGAGGAGATTTCCCCCGTTCCATGTAAAGCACTTTGAGTACCCAGAAAAGTACTATATAAATGCAACCAATTATTATTATTAAACCCTATACTTTTCATTTATATGCAAACAATGGTGACAAAGTCAAATTATTATCTAAGTTATTATCTTAATGGGTCTGTAGCAACTGGACCCTGGACAACAACATTAGAATTTAGGTGTTCAAACCCTGCTTCAGCTATTCTTACCACTGTGCCTTTTAGGGCTGCCCCCTAATAGTCGACTAACCGTTAGTTGACGAGAAGAGGCTTAGTCGACCAAAATTTTATTTGTCGCAAGAAAAAAATCCACAGGAAGTGGCGAAGTCAAGTAGTCTGTGACAGACAGATCTTTAACAGCTGGTCTATGTGGTAAACAGCGCTTGAACGCTGATTAGGCTATGTAGGCATTAAATGCTCTTTATTATGATTTATATGGTTTATTAATAAATGTGTGATTAGTCGACTAATGCTTAAAATGAACGACTACTAGCTGACCAGAAAAATCTTTAGTCGAGGGCAGCCCTATTGCCTTTGCTGAATTGTGTTCAGCAGTGCTGCTAGCAACTACCTTTTCAAATGATAAAACCTTTCAGGGAGGGTAATGTCTCCCTGCAGGCTCTTTGTTGCGCTCTTTATATGTTGTAATATGTACTTAATACTCACAAAGCTTTTTTGCAATTCATCACAGCTGGCATCAGTCTTCTTCTACCGTCCTCCGTTGTGTTGTATTTTTTCAGGTCTAGCTCATCCAGAACCCCCTCTGACATCTGAAGCATGTAGGTGATTGATGAACATTGAGGAGGAGTGAGTTTCTCTGAGTGTTTGTTTGATTCCAGAAACTCCTGAATCTCCTTGCACAGAGACTGATCTTTCATCTCCAGCAGACAGAGGAACAGATTGATGGATCTTTCAGTGGACAGAAATGAGTTGTTCTTAATTGCACTTTTAATGTAGAGTGAAGTTTTCTTGATGCTCTCTGAGCTGTTCTCTGTCTGAGTCAGTAAATCCTGTAAGAGTCTCTGATTGGACTCCAATGAGATGCCCAGCAGGAATCGCAGGAAAAGATCCAACTGGCCATTTTCACTCTCTTGGACTTTATTGAATACTCGTGTATGCAAATTATGTAGTGAGTCAAAAAGTGATTCTCTAGTGTCACATAAATAGCAGTAAACTACATAAAAAGCAGCAAGAAACTCTTGAAAGCTCAGATGAATAAAGCAGTAGACTTTGCTCTGATGAATCACAGATTCCTCCCTAAAGATCTCAGTACATATACCAGAATAATGATGCCTCACATCAGTGACGTCTATGCCACTCTCTCTCAGGTCCTCCTCATAGAACATCACATTGCCCTTCATCAGCTGTTTAAAAGCCAATTCAGAAAGTTTTAAAATCATTTCTCTGTTGGAATGCAGAGGTTTCTCTAGATCTCTCTCTTCATATTTCTGACTCATATTGATCTGAATGAGCAGGAAGTGTACATACATTTCAGTCAGAGTTTGAGGGATTTCTGCACTTAGATCTTCTTTCAGGAGCTTCTGAAGCACAGTGGATACGATCCAGCAGAAGACGGGTATGTGGCACATGATGTGGAGGCTTCTTGCTCTTCTGATGTGTGAGATGATTCTGCTGGCTTGATGTTCATCACTGATTCTCTTCTTGAAATATTCCTCCTTCAGAGGATCACTGAATCCCTGTATCTCTGTCAGATGGTTGATGTATTTGGAGGGGATCTGATTGGCTGCTGCTGGTCTGGAGGTGATCCAGATGAGAGCAGAGGGAAGCAGCTCTCCTTTCATGAGGTTTGACATCAACAAACCCACTGATGATGTCTCAGTCACATCACAAACTTTCTCACTGTCTGATAACATCAGTGGAATTCTGTTTTCATCCAGACCATCAAGGATGAACACAACTTTACACTCCTCATAAATCTTTGAGTCCAGATATTGAAGTTCAGGATGAAAGTCCAGCAGAAGTCTGTGAAGACTGTACTGATTATCTTTAATGAGGTTCAGCTCTCGAAATGGAAGCACAAACATGAAATCTATATCCTGATTGGCTTGACCCTCAGCCCAGTCCAGAATGAATTTCTGCACAGAGACAGTTTTTCCAATTCCAGCGATGCCTTTAGTAAGAACAGTCTTGATTTGGTCTTTCTTCTCACATCCTGGATCAGATGAGGCTTTAAAGATGTCATTGCAGTCGATTGCAGTGTCTTGTGGGTATTGTCTTCTGCCTCTTTTCTCCATGTGTAAAACCTCATGTTCTTCATTCACCCCCTCACTCTCTCCCTGTAACATGCAGAGTTGTGTGTAGATCCTGTTCAGGAGTGTTTCATTCTCTTGTATTTTTATTCCCTCAGATAGGCACTCATACTTGTTCTTCATGATGGTTTTGTGTTGGTCTTTGACTTTCTGAAGAACATCGTCTGATTGGAGAGAATCCTGCTGCAGATAACCAGTCTCCTCAAACAGGGCTGGTTCCACGACAGGACATGTTCTAGATTTATTTCTGTACTGAAGAGAGTCAAAGTCCTCTGATGTAGCAGTAACACACTGTCTGCTTAATCCCTCACCACAGGTGACAGCATCTGTCAGAACCTGCTCATAAACTTCACATCTGGACTGACACCGGATTACATCATCCCTCACCACACTGCAGAAACCCAGGAAAAAGATTTGCCACAATTGTTGTATGCATACAAAAATCCTCAACAAATATAATTCACCAATGCTTACCTTGATTTACTGAATCCTGATTTATCATTAAATTCAATAGGTTATTTAAGAGAACAGTTGCTTTTTATAGAGACACAGCTGACCACATCCCCCTCTTCTTTGACAGAATTTGTGTTTAAGCTCATGAGGTTCTTTCTCGATCCCATTCCTACTAATCCATCATAATTTTCTGTCATGTCTCCACTGTCCTCTGAAAAAGCAAAACGTACCATCTTAAAAAATATTAAAATTTTAAAAAAGGACATATCCTGGCTTAAGAAGCATTTTCAAAAAACAGCCTACAGTATAAAATGATTGATGATAAAATTGTCTCAATTTCCTCTTAGCCATTTTTGAGAAGAAGCCAACAAAGAAACAAGAAAAACTAGTTACACAACAACAATCTGCCATGGTTATGGTTTTCATGTTTTTTGTTGTTGTTGTTGTTGTTGTCGTTGTTTTTTTCCAGGCATTCCGATATATAGTTCTGTATTTTATGCAATCCAAAACTGCTTTCTGTTTAAAGCAGAAACAAACTATGGCAATATCATATTATATGATGACTGAAAGGTAATTTGAAAAGTACAGAATAAACATGTGATGTATGAAAATACAGTGAATTCTTCAATTTTACATCTTTGTTATGAAATTTGATGTGACATATGTCTCACACAGAACAACAGATAAAACAACTCCATCAAAAGCTGTAACCCTGTAGTCAGTTAATAAAAGTCAATTTATATGGTTCTCTCAATTGTTAACATGTTATCATCTCTAAAATGCCCTCGTGAAACAAAAACCTACATGAGTGACGCTACATAAATGATAAAATTTAACTTCAATGTACAATATTTAATGTAAATAATGTGGAGCAAATGTAAAGACAAAATAATGCACTTACCTTGAAATGTGTCACAGCTTTGTAATGTTCGATGCAGTAAAGTATGTCTGCAAGTGTCAGATTCATCTGGTTAAACCAGTTGACTTCAGTTTCGTCCAGAGCTTATACATACGTTGCCTCACTATCTCCTTTTTGCACGCCCCTTTTGAGCCCAAAAGAGGAAAATTACATGCTTGAACTCAAATGGTTGTCTTTCATAAACCCTTTGGAGTATGAGCATAGTTGTGGTATCATTTGAAAGAAGACAAATGGAGCTTTATTTTTCAAGTTTAAGAATTAATATAAGTAAAATAATCCTTTTTTTGCATAACATAATTTTTTCATTATAACATAATAATAATAATAATAAAGACAGCTAGAAGTTTGAGGATGATAAAAAATTAGGTTCCTGCAAGTGCCTGACTAGTGCCTTTTTTAAAAATGGCCACTTAGAGCCCCAAAGTGCCCCTTGTCATGATGGGAATTCCGGCTTTTTTTAGGGAACAGTATCAATTTTTGCTGGCTTAGCTCAGTAATAGATTGTAGATTTCTTATAAATTAACCAAAATAAGCTAATCTGCATATTTAAACAGTTTTTTCCCCTTGAAATGTTATGAGTACATAATATATTGTAGTATCTGAGGAACGACAGACAAGGGAGGCTTCGTTCTGAACTGTTTTAATCGGAACGTAGAACAACTGCAACACACCCGCATCAGACTAACTCACTCTCTGTCCGCCTCTCTTCCGGGCTCATTAACTTCCTGCCTTAACCCTAGAACTGCAGTGCAAAATAATAAACAGCAATTTCAAAAACAATTACAAAGATTCTGTGTGCTACACTATATTATAACAAATGCCTGCAGAGGGCGCCAAAAGCCTGCTGATTTTTGTTGTTACACAGCACAGCATGATCAAATCCACGATCAAAGCCAACCACCATAATTAAAAATATATTATTAGTTAAATAATAATATTCGGCCACTTTTTTTTTTTTTTTTTTTATATAAATGCTACAGCCACTGTCATTTCTTCAATAAAAATATGTGGACATTAAACATGCACAATCAGAGCGAGGGTTTAAACTTTTATTGATGTATTATCCTGTGTATGCATAGATTTAAGAATAGCATTAATGCTGTATTATGATTTTTAAATAGTTTTAATAAATCGTGCATCCTTAGAAAACGCGGTCTAAGGTTCATGCATGCGCATCCATGGAATGCTCCTCTTCTGGTATTGACAGCCCTACAGCAATCTTTACCATGGTTCAAAACGCAATGCATAGCACATTAAAATAATTGAAATTATAATATGACAAATTGCATTAGTATCAAATAAGGCAGATGCATTGATGGTGTTCAAACTATTAACGCGGCATTAAACGTATTAATCTAACCCTTAAATAGCCAAAACTTTCACGTTTGTAAACATACGTAGGCTAACTGAAAGAAATGCACGGGATGGATCCTTCTAGGGCTTTTTTTCTTTTTCGCTTCCCGTGTATAGTTATCACAAGTTTTCAGCCAGCAGCAAACATGAGGTGGGGCAGGGCGCGCGTGCGTGCAGGAATAAATGGTGTGTTGCGGAGGGAGGGCAGCTGAACTTGAAAAAGCTGACCTGATATATAGTATTTTTTTAATTTTTTTTATTCAGTAAATATATAACTGAACTAATTGACTATATGCATGGAGCGTTCTTTAGAACTACCGCATTAATATAAGACAGCTCGAAAACTTCCGGTGAGATGTCATTTGCTGGTGTGTTGAGCATCAGTAGTCTAATACTTAGTTTATAATCAGAATATAGTCACCTAATAGTCAGGCATAGCATTAATGTAGTTATTCAAACGTAAGACAGCATAGAAAATAAATAAATAAAGACGTAGGCTACCTCAGTGTTCCTCCTCGGCTAAATTCAATTTGACCATCAGTTTTCACACTTTTATATGAAAAAAAAAATCTTCAAAAATGAAATATTTATTGTGCACTTTAGTTAGATTAATTGAATAAAATATGTGTTTTTACAAGTGTGCTGAAATCATTGATCTTGCGCTGCACTGACTGAAAGCTGCTGCAATCACAAAGGGAAAGCACGGTGCTCATTTTCTGTGTAATTAATTTACAATAAAAAATATTGTTTTTCTTAAGATTTTGTGAGTACATATTTTTAAACCTAGTTATTTTATAATGTTTAATATTTAGTCAAAAAACGAAGTGAAAACGATTAGAGGAAATGGCTGATATATGTGCAAATAAATGCTACTTTGCTGCCACCTGCTGGTTAAAGTCCTAATTATTTGAATAGAGTAAATGATCGACCTCTTGTGCACGCCTCAGTCTTATACAATTTAAAGTTATCCACCATGCCTATTACACAAAATGTAGACTTTCAAAAATTTACCCCAATGTTGATGATTTGTGTGATCAATGTAAACGTGATAAGGTAGACCTTTTTCACATGTACTGTCAAAAGCTGAATGACTATTGGACATTCATATTTAAAACACTAAATGAGGCCTTTAACTTAGATATAATACCCAGTGTTGAAGCTGCTATTTTCGGAGTACCAGAACATGGTGTTTCATTGATAAATAAGGTAAAAAATGTTATTGCCACCTTACTAGCAAGAAGAAGAATATTATTGGAGTGGAAGTCAACTAACCCACCCACAGAGGTGGGTAGAGTATCCAAAAACTGTACTCAAGTAAAAGTACAAGTACTTATAGAAATATTTACTCAAAGTAAAAGTGAAAGTAATAATCCTAATAGTTACTTGAGTAAGAGTAAAAAAGTATCCAATAAAAATCAAGTAGCTCGTTACTAGTTACTTTTATTATATATATATACATATATACACACACACACACACACAATAGCATGTTATTATTTAATGTTTATTATTTAAATAGATATTTAATTTATTATCATAATTAGATATCTTTGCAACAAACAAACATAGAAGAGACAAGCATTATTTCTAGCATCTGTAACCCGAATGTATCGTTACTATATTAATAACGTATACAGCTAACGTTACATTTTAAAGAAGAGAGAAAACTCTTTACATGTGCTCGCGCACATATCTGAACTTGACACAAACAATGATCAAATACACATTGACGGATCTTCTTCGGTCTGTTCTCCAAAATGTAATCAAATGTATAGGCTATTTCAGCAGGCGCGTGTAAACTGCTTAACTGTGTCAACGCAAAGGCGTTCATTTTCAAGACGAACAGGTCGCTGGCGCCGCCATTGCGCAATAGTATATGTATAAATTAAGATATATGCCCATAAAAACGTTAAAGAAATATACTTTTGTTATAGTGACGTAATAATCTGTTTGATTGTAAAATGTCGGCTATTGGCTGTATGTAAAATCAAATGAAATCGATAGGCCTACCGGTGGAATTGTTCACAGACAGCATACGCAGCTCAACTAATAAAGGTCTTCATCGCTGGCAAACAATTGGATGCATTTGCAGATTTGCTTTTAATTGACTGTAGGTCCACTGCCACTTCATCCGCTCCGAGTGAGAAACCGCTTCAAACGATTCAGCGCGTGCAGGAACTGAACAAATCATTCAAACTGATTCGCGAATCAATTTAGACAGCTTTACCAACTTGTTTGATCAAGCCTTTGAACAGAATCGACTCAAAAGAGTGATTCATTTGTGAATGGGGCATCGTTCATGAAAAAAGAGACAGCGCGCATGGAATAAACTACGCATTTCTTAACATTTACAGTATTGAATTAAAATAAAGTAACGAGAGGAACGTTGCCCATTGTAGCGAAGTAAAAGTACAGATTTTTCATTACAAATGTACTCAAGTTAAAGTAAAAGTACCCACATTTTAATCTACTCTAAAAAGTACAAATTTTCCAAAAAACTACTCAAGTACATGTAACGAAGTAAATGTACTTCGTTACTACCCACCTCTGCCCACCCAAAGCTTCAATGTGGATGTGTGACTTGATATCATATTTGAAATTAGAGAAAATTAAGTATTTAATGAAAGGATCTGTTCAAAACTTTTATAAAACTTGGCAACCCATGATCACATACTTTGAAAATATGAAGACTCTCCCACTTAATTGATCATAGTAACTAAGTTTGATAAACTGATTTAAACATGATCACCATTGTTGTTTGGATTTATAAACATATACAGACCACAAACATGTCAGAGACTTGAATTGTATGTTTTTTGTTTGTTTGTTTGTTTGTTTGTTTTTTTATGGTTATTTCAATTTACTTATTTCTTCCTATAATGATATTGTTCATTTGTAAATAAGTATATTATTTAAAGTTTATTCACCATTTTATATTTTTATTTATTTATTTATTTATTTATTATTACGATTGTCATTGTCTTAATATTTGTATGTATTATTTTGGCGGAAGTGGTTATTATGGGAAAAAAAAGGTATAATTAAATTGTGTGAATCTTTCTGTTAATCCTTTGGAAAAGTTTATAAATAAAATTGCGTGTGTGTGTGTGGGGGGGGGGGGGTGCTAATTATTTTTTTTTATTTTTAAATAAGTGTTTTCTATCAAATGTTGAATTTCCTACATTTTTAAACGTTCGGTTTTACAGTGGGGACAGTCTCAGAAGGATGAATAAATAATGTTTGTGGTCATCACATTAAAAATAACATTTGAAGTGCTGGGGGAAAAAAAAATGTGTGTGTGTCTAATTACAGACTCAGTGTTTTTAAACGGTCCCAATAGCTTTGTCTTTATTGCATTCAATAAAACTGGTTTATTGGCAAATTAGGTAAATGTGATAACTGCATTAAAATATGAATACAACATTAAAAAGTCAATCATTGATGGTTTTGTGTCAATGTTCAGTGACTACAGAATGAACTGCTAACAGTTCACCGGAAATGCCCGAGCTGGCTTAATGACAACCAGGAAGTAGCCGTGCATATATTCCATTGCTTCGCAAAATGATTTATTGTTTCAAATCGTTCAAACACCACACGCTGGTGACCCCTACTGGTCAGAACAGTGTAAGTGCAACAAAAAGTCAGACCAAACATGCATAAAAAACACTTACAAACCCATTGCAAATGTTTTATTGAAAGTAAAATCTATTAAATGCAATTAACTAATCATCTAATAATATTAAATATCAAGTATCTGTGTAATATGGGCTCTTTTATCAATTTTCAGGGCTTGTTTTGTTTGTTCAATAGACGGCTCAGCTAAACAACCCAATAAGAGACTATTAACTACTATTATTCCTTTTAACTATACTAATGTCTCATTAAAACATCTACAAATGTATAAAATTGATCAGAGATCAGGTAAAATGTTAAAACCTATAGAGATTTTGTTCAATGGTTCACCGCTGGAGGGGGCAATCTCAGTGAATCTGCATGATTCATGGGTTCACAGAGATCATTGTAAAATGTTTTATGAGGTAACGAAGCCTCATTTACATTAATATGACATAAACATTTTAATTTATAGCTTAAACTATTAAATAAAAGAAGCTAAGTTAAGAAAAGGTAGAAAAAAACCACCTACAGTAACTGTGTAGTTTAGAAATATGTGTACAATTTTTTTATATAACTTTTGCATTATTACACCAGATGAAGCCTGCATTTATAATGCATCATAATGGTCTTCTTAATGCATTATAATACACGCATTAATGCCTTATAAACAATTTTATAATGTGTAATATCATCTCATGAAATTACAAAAACAAAGTCTTCTTTTAAACATCTAAAATGCTTTATAATGTGGTCATTATATTTATAAGTGGTATTTGTCTGCTTTAAGTAAAGTAACAAAAGTAAAGTCTTCTTTTCAACAGCCATAAGATATCATGAAGTGGTAAGACATTTGCTTTGAACATTTTTATTTGCTTTGAATATTTTTATTGATACTATTTTTATTGATTTTATTTAATACTTAGAAAATAAAATGTTTTCCATATGTAAAAATCAACTTAAACAATATTGTATTGTTTTAAATGTAAACGAGTTTCCAGTGAGCTTAAAGGGTTAGTTCACAAAAAATAAAAAATAAAATAAATAAATAAATAAAAATCTGTCATCATTTACTCCCCATCAAGTTGATTCAAACCTGTATGAGATTCTTTCTTCTGTTAAACACAAAATAAGATATTGGTAACACTTTAGAATACTGATCCTTCATTAATGAATAACTACACAGGAACAAATGAGTAATGCATTATTAACACTCTAGTAACTACTATTAACTAACAAGTAACTCTGATGAATTAATTAGTAAGTAATAGTACTCAGTTAAAGGTGGTAGTTCACTATTAGCTAATCAGTAACTGCTGTTTTTTTCATACCTACCAGAGAACTACTAAGAACTACTATATACATGTTCGTAATTAATGTGAATAATGAATAATGTATAATTAATTCTAGAGTAAAGGCCTTGGTAACCCACTAGTAATGACTGAAGTATTACCAAATACCTAAGAAGGAATTACTAATTGTACTAATACTAATACTACATGATAACTCTCTAGTAACTACTGTAGTCATTGTAAACTTTTGAGGTTTTTGTAAAGTATTGGATAGTAATAACTCAAGAGTTACTATATAACTCTAAAGTAACTACTTCTTATTTGGATAAGTATTCTAAAGTGAAGATCATAGTAACCCACTAGTAATTACTTAAGTGTTACTACATCCTTCTAAAGGAACTACTAATTATTTGGATCAGTATTCTAAAGTGAAGATCATGGTAACCCACTAGTAGTTACTTAAGTGTTACCACATATATCATAAGGAATTACTGTACAAAAACATACAAAAACATCAAAAGTTTACAAAGACTTCAGTACTTACTAGAGAGTTATCATGTTTCTCACTTTAGAATACTGATCCAAATAATTAGTAATTCCTTCTTAAGAATTTAGTAATACTTCAGTCATTACTAGTGGGTTACCAAGGCCTTTACTTTAGAATTAATTATACATTATGCATCATTCATGTTAATTATGAATCTGTATATAGTAGTTCTTAGTAGTTCTCTGGGAGGAATGAAAAAACAGTAGTTACTGATTAGTTAATAGTGAACTACCACATTCAACTGAGCGCTACTTCTTACTAATTCATTAATCAGAGTTTATTGTTAGTTAATAGTAGTTACTAGAGTGTTAATAATGCATTATTAATTTGTTCCTGTGTAGTTATTCATTAATGAAGGATCAGTATTCTAAAGTGTTACCAAGATATTTTAAAGAATGTTGGTAACCAGACAGTTAACAGTAGCCACTGACTTTCTTTTCTTTTCTTTTTTTCCCTACTATGGTTGTTTGATTATCAACATTCTTTAAAATGTCTTCTTTTGTGTTCAACAGAAAGAAATAAACTAATACAGGTATGGAACAACTTGAGCGTGAATAAATGACAGAATTAAATTTTTTGTGTAAACTACCCCTTTAAACTCGGGGTAAAATCAACATTGAAATTAACATTATCCTCAAGGTAAACACTCAAATATGAACAAAGTAGCAGTGAACCACTGAAACGTCTCAGGTTACGTATGTAACCATAGTTCCCTGAGAACAGGGAACGAGACTCTGCATTTATATCACATTGGGGAACGTCACACGTGACCTGGTGTCTGAAAGCCAACTATCCAACAACTTCAATCCCTATTGGCCGGCGACAGCCTATGACGTAATATGGCGCGTCCCAGATGTATAAAAGGAGCGCCTGGAGAAACAGTCAGTATCTATCGTCTTGAGGGACTGTTCTGCAGGCAGCCCGAAGCATGGCATGGCAACGCAGAGTCTCGTTCCCTGTTCTCAGGGAACTATGGTTACATACGTAACCTGAGACATTCCCTTTCGAAGGGAACTTCAACTCTGCGTTCATATTGCATTGGGGAACGAAATACCCACGCCGCCATGCTGAAGGAGAGTGCATGTCAAGATGGCTAGACAAACGTCCAGCAGTTTCGAGAGAAACGTCAGAAGCAACTCACCCTCGGGTCACGCAAGGCTGTCAGTGACAGCATTCCCTATGACCAACAGTCCAAGCTGAGTCTAAAAGATGCTTCCTGCAGAAAGCCTACCAAGGCTGCTCAGAGCTTCTGGAAACAACATTTCTGAGGAAAAATTGTTCCTTAGAAGGAATGTGGCCAGGGAACCGAAAGGAGCCCCGGCCAGTCACTAGAGGGGAATGAAGTCAACCCCCATTACCACCAGGGAGGCCGACTTGGTCTGATGAAGGACAGACGTAGCCTTGGCCAACCCTGTCTGAATACAGAATCTCAATAACCCATTCTTCAGAGAAGAGAGCATGTGAGAGTGACTGCAAAAAGGGCAGTAAGCAACTCAAACCCAAGCATAGAGACGGGCATCCTGAAGAGCAGAACTCAGCTGAGTGCTATAAACCCTCGTATTGAGGGGAGTATAATCCGCTCATCCTAGGATCTACTCAGTGTCTGACTAATGCACTAAGGAGGCTGTGCGCTAGGGAACCCTGATACAGGGGAGCACAAACCAGCCTGGGGCTGATCTCAATGGGAGACTGCATAGAAGTCTACGACCAATGACCAGCTTAGGGAGCTAAGCACAATTACACAGACAACCCAAAGGGAAGTACGAAGCTCACCTAACAGATAGACAATACTGTAGGCACATAGTCATGGAGGCCGGAAAGGGGCCTACAACATAAATAATGTTCTGCATAAAGAACTACATATTCCACCAGAATACTCAATCACATAGTTGTATTCCAAGGGCGGCCTGTAAGGCCACGCACCTGAAAACTAACATGCTGGGAGCAAGAACGACCATGTGATTAAGTAACTGTGAGTGCCCACAAAAACAGTCCATCTAACACAATCCAACGAGCAGTGCACTCGGGGGGCCTATAACCTCAGCCAGACATGTGGCATCAGCTAGTGGCAGTGTTATCAAGCTCCAGGCGGGACAAACAACCGAGCTGCAAAAGGAGGTTAATAAGTCACATGGAGCCCTGGCCAACCAGTAGCATATATTTCCCTTTACTCTTCCTAGTAAAGAAGTGTAAATGGCACATGCCAGCATGTTCCCAAAGGAGGCCCAGAAGGCCTACCTGTCACACGCGGCGCCAGCTAGTGGCCACTAAAGTTCTAGGAGCAAAATAGAACCAAGTTACAAACAAGGTAACTACTTAGCTCAACTAGAGCTAAAGGAGAGACCATGCTCAAGGAAGTAAATGCATAAAAACCAAACAGAGCAGTTTAACACAAAAACTTACCCTGAGAGGCAAGCCACTGAGAAACGTACTCAGTAAAAGAACCTTTTACTCTCGAAAGTGAGAGGAGTACCCAGCCGAACTCCAGCATGAAAGTCTACGACTTGTATACACGTGGCGTCATCTAGTGGTAATCATGACCCATCCATTGGGGTTGAGTCATATAGAAACAAACCCAAACTGTGCCAACATGAAAACTGAAAAGGAGGCCTGGCAGGGCCTACTGCTTTTAGCAACATGTGGCGCCAGCTAGTGGTCATAAAAGGGGACCAAGCTCAAAGGGGATCAGATCTAGACCCAACAAATAATTGTGGGTAACTAGTTAAAACAACCTGAGCTAAGTCTACACATTCCAACAGGCAATGTACCAAAAATTACAGGGTACAAGTATGTATGTAGGGCCAAGTAAATAAATAAATGCTTTGTAATACATGCCATCCAATTAACAGGATAAATGCTTTCACCAGACAGATCTGTTCAGAATTCCATGCTCTTCACTGTGTCATCAATCTACGCCTTGGTTATTGTTTTGAAGAGTTTAGCGATCTCTAGTGGCAAAAAAACATACTGTGCCTTTAACTTTTGTTACTTTACTTTAAGCAAAAAAACATTCATAAGATGTAGCATGATACTGTGCAGATGAAGAGTTTGGTTCCAAAGCGCGATAAACCATAAAAAAAAAAAAAATAAATGAGTTGTTGCCAAAATCAGTATTGTATCTGGTCGGTATTGAAAAGCCAATTTTTAATTTTACTCAAAATGTGAAATCCCGTGTTATTCTGTCATGTTTTCTCCCTTTCTTTCCACACTGCGACAAACGCCAGTCTCCCTTCTCTGCAGAATGCCATATATTTGCTCAACCAATCACAGCGCACCATTCCACGCACAGTAATACGCTCTGAATACTTCCTAGTTTTCCTAATCTACTTAGTACTTTGTGATCAACAAAAGCAGAAAAATGAATAATTCTGACGACATTAATGAACCTGTTGTGGATTCTGCGGTGGGGAAGAAACGTAAGCCATCGAAATGTAATCATTTACATGAGGAGATTAAGAAGATGAGGCACTCGGGAGGAGAAAAAATGCTGGCTGTTGCTTGTTCTCACACGACAGCATTCTAAACAGATTCTGAACATCTAAAGAGAGAGAGAGAGAGAGAGAGAGAGAGAGAAAAAACCATAACATGATTGCTATTTGAATATTTGCAGTATAGCCACGCCCCTGGGTACTTACAGTCAGTTCCAATGTACTCGGCAAATGTGTTGTTTTTTATTTTAACCGTGCGGTGGCGCCAGATACTCTTTAATTGATAATGACAAACGGAGACATAATTAATTTATAGCATTAACAAGATGGCCCATTGAATTCATTTTGGAAGAGATGACAATGTGTTTTTAGTCCAGTGCCTGTATATAAGATTAGTATTGACCAAGTTCAGAGGATGAAATATAGTGTATGTGGATCAACTTACTTTGTTGTATATTTGCAACAGTTTCAACATGAAAAATAACTTTCATAATGATTCAATAGATTAATTGCATTTTCGAAAGAAAAGAAAAAACGTGTCATGGATTTTTTGCATTTCGGGAAAAAAATAATCAGTTTTTTTAATAAATCTTTGAAAATCAAAATCTGTATTTGAATTTTTAATGTTAGGCCTATTATAAACTAAAGATGCTACGTGAAAGTTTGAAACAGAAAATAGTGGTTTTTAATCTTGCCTCTTGGTAAAGGAAACACATTTTTACTCAAATTAATCAATATGGATTTATAGTGTTTCAGATCTTAAAGCTGCAGTCCGCGATTTTCCTTCTTTGTCTCCATCTCTTGTTTAAAACCTGCAATTGCAGTCATATGCGGAACAGTTATCTGTACATGCGTTGTGCATCGGCACAGCTCGTCAGCGTGGATGAATCTAATGCTTGCTGTCAGTCACTGCACCGGTGTGGATACTGAACTTCAGAATCACAGATTCAACGTCTTGAAAGTATGACCAATATAAGAATTTTCACTGGAAAATATCGTCTGAACAAGTAAGTAACATGTCTGCCACTTTTGTTCTGACCAACTGAGGGGAAAAGCATTAGGCCTACAATAAATCACGCTGCCAATAGTGATTAAATCTAATGATCGCTTAGCTCGGATCATGCCACACCGTGCAAATTATTATTACTGTTATATAGTTCTCAAATTGTTAATGTTAACAACATCAGCATTGCGTGACTATGTGTATACTGCATATATTGCGTGACTATGTGTATCTTATCCTCTCTATTGTAGCTTATGATACTCTGAGCACTGCCTATAACTTTTATTGTGAGCACTTCTTGTCTACTTGCCTCGTCATGACAAATCGCTTGTTGTATTCCTCACTTGTAAGTCGCTTTGGATAAAAGTGTAGCGCCTCTCTAGCGTGCTTAACTATATTGAGAGGTGGCTATCCTGAGTTCTTTAAATATCTATCCAATCACATAAGTGAGTGTTTCACTAATAAACTTATCAGTGTTTAACTTGTATGGGTAAGTGTAATTTAAATTAAATACTTTCCCCCCTTTAAATCACTATTTAAGCAGTAATATTTACCTTTTAACAGAAAATGAATTGTCTTGGAATTACTTTTATCCTATAAACACTTTTACTTTTAAACCAAATGTTACTCTTTGTCTTAATTAACGTAAAATATCAAAAGAGTCAGATAAACTACAATAGCTTTATATAGATTTACTAGATTTACTTAGAAAAGGAAGGTCAGAAATTAAATATGTCTGTCAAACTCACTTTTCAGATCACAAATGCATTCAAATTCACATTTAACACAAAAGGGCCCAAGAAAATAAAATAGCCGGCAAAACCCTAGCTTAATGTGAAATACCCTTTAAATGTTCAAATGATGCAGGCCTGAATGTAGCTCGGGTACGTTGTAGCCTTAAACCAAATGGCTGCTTCACCACACAGGCCAAACCAAAAATGGTGCCTTTACTCAATGTGAATGTAACCTCACGTGCACAGGATCAAAGGCGTCAGCAGCAGAAGACAGGACGAGAGGATTAGCGACAAAGAGAAGACAGTTGAAGAGAAGATTCCCATGGTTGACGATCTCCAGCAAAGTCCACCACTCGATAACGCTATCCGGCTCCGTCAGGGTCTTTGATCATCGTCGGTCTCACGTTTCCATACAGGCTTAACTAATCGAGGTCGCTGGCCGCTAGCTTGTTAGCCAAGTCAATGCAAAACACTAGTCACTAAATCAGCGGCTAACTTAAACTTATATCTGTCTAACTGTTATGAGTTTACCACTCACACGGACAGAATTATCACCATTAACGACTGGTATAAGAGTCCTTGTTGAACACTTTTCTTATCTGGTGCATTACATTAACAGCAACCGTATTTTTTTCTTTCCGCGAACCACTCGCGTTCGTCTCTCACTTCCTTGTACTTAGACCCTGATTGTGATTGGCTCAAACACCAAACTTTCAGAAATAAAATAAATTCAAAAAACATTTGTGTAACTCTTTCTTCCTATTCTTACAAGCATCTTTAAAGCATTTTCACATATATTATTACCCAACAAATATTTAACATTTTAAATGCTGTATACCATGCAACGTCAACTGGCGGCCCGCGGGCCAAATCCGGCCCGCCAGAGATTTCCATCCGGCCCCCAGAATAATACTGAATTCAGGAATAGCCTTGTAAGAGGAAAAAGTTTAGGGCTGGTCCGAATACCATTTTTTGATGAACATCGACTATTCGAAGCTTCGGAGAGAGGGGCTGAACATATTTTTCTCTCTAATAAAGGCAGGAATCTGTGTCTGTATATCCGTTTGCATTTTTATTATTTCGAGAACCGTTCATCCAATCGACTTCACAGGGGAGTGCAGTGTCGCATTTGGTGCAATATAGATGGACACGCGAGACGCGACACATTCAGAATTAATAAACTTTTAGTAAACTACAGTTAGAGCAGCGCGAGCGGGAAGCGGGTTATGCTCCGAGAACGGTCACTGCACTAGTGATATAAAACGCACACACACAGGTCTGTTAAATTAAGCAATACTTTTAAGGTAGTCTAATAATTTTCTGACTAACAAATTGACACAGAAATTTAAACAAAGAAAAACGAAATTAAGTTAAATTAAAAACGAGATTAATTTAGATTGATAATAACGGGTAAAAATGCTAATACATTTTGTCTATTATTCTATTTTCCACAATGTCAAAGCAACAAAACACAAGCTCAGACATGCACAAACTCCGCTGTTCTGCGCTCTAGCCAGAGAACACTCCCGTTGCTGGAACACGCGTCGGTTCTATTTCTAGCATGCACGCGTTTTCTGCATGGCTCGAGCGCGCCTGAGACGCGTGTCTCAGTGTGCAAACTCCAACCTGTTAAATATGGGAGCCGAAATAAAAACGGACACGCCACGCAGCTGAGTCGCTCACGCAGCCAGTGTGTCGCCGGCCTTATTCAAGGGGGAATGAGAACCGTTTTTTATTTTTAATCTAACGAAACAAAAGCCTTCTGAAAAGTAGCTTGTGCCATAGCCTGCCTTCAGTCAAGAATGACGATAAACGCGTTCTCTCATTGAACATCTTTTATTGTTTCACGTGCTCATTTTTTCACAAATGTCAAAATTTTCCTTGCCTGGGATTTGCGCACAATTGCGTGACAGTGATGGACAGCTTGACAGCCTCACAAATATGAAGCCTAAAATATCGCTATCGCCCCCTGGTGGCTTGCTGCAGTACAGGTAATATGTAAAAAATAACATAAATTTGGAATTAGAATTAGTATATCAAATAATAACATACAGTATTAGGATACAATTCGAATTTTATTTTATATTACGAGTATCTGGCCCTTACAGTGTCTGCAGTGAAAAATTCTGGCCCTTGGACAAATATAGTTGATGACCCCTGCTGTATACAGTAAACCATGAACATTACTCAAAAGACATTTCTCTCATTGAGCAAAATCATAACTTCTTTGCTGGTCAATGAATCATAACCTTTTTTAACCTTAAATTCTATTTATTAAACTATGAAATTATTTATTCAAACTTGTATATCTTATACTAAAGAATATATTTCAACCGGGTTACACCCTCCCCCTTTTAAATGTCTGTGTGTCCTATCAGACACTAATAAACTAACAAAGGAGTCCTAAGGGCATAATAACTAATGTATATAGTGTTTTCCTATTTTAATGACTATCCCTCTGTGTACTATGGTCAAAGACTCATCTCTCGATCTACCAGGCTCATCATAGGTAAGTCTAGTAGTTGGCTTGACAGTTCTCTTAGGTCTAGACTCTGTTCCAGACTCGAGCTGGGCTGCCTTCTATCCTCCTGGACCTCAGATACTTCCTCTTCGGACTCCGATCCAGCTTCACTAGTCTCTTCCGGAGCTACTTCTGGATTACACTCCTCATCCTCGGGTTCCAGTTCAGAGTTGTGATCGACCTCTTCTGGGTCTGAATCATTTTCATGAACATGTTCAGCTTTAGGGTCATTTTCATGTTCTGTTTCAAGGTCATCCTCTAATTCAATTACTGGCCTGGCAGTGTTTAGCACTCTTGGGACAGGCTCTCTCAGAGTGACACAGTGGGGGACATAATACTCCATGTCCGAGGACGAATCAGAAAACTCCTGTAACTCTCGAGTCTCTGATCTTGAGTCCCTTTGACTTCTCTTACGAGTGTCTGCTCTGGTCTTAAGTTTCTCAGGCAGATCAGCATCCTGGTCAGTGCATGGCATTCTCACCAGCTGTCCAATTGGAAGAAGGTGGTCCTTGTGTATAGTCTTTGTCCCTAGCCTTCCATCCTCCCGTTTGATCTTGAACACAGGTAGGTTTGGCATCTTTCCAACGACAACATACAGATCAGGACTCCACTTGCTTTCCAGTTTGTGCTTGCCTCTCAGGCCTAGATTCCGGAGCAGTACTCTGTCGCCGATCTCTATGGACTGAAAGGTAACTTGGCGATCATACAACCTTTTGCTTCTCTGATGCTGTTTGTCTGCAGCATCAGAGGCTAACTTGTAGGCTTGCTTCAAGTCTTCCTTCAGCTTTGTGACATATCGGGTGTGAGACGCCTCTTCTATGCCATCAGGGGACGTTCCAAAGCACAAGTCAACAGGAAGTCTCGCCTCTCTGCCAAACATCAGATGGTAAGGAGAGTACCCCGTGGCATCACACTTGGTGCTGTTGTACGCGTGGACCAAGTGAGGCACATGTTGACTCCACGTACACTTCTTCTCCCGGCCTAAGGTACTTAGCATAGAGAGCAGGGTTCGGTTGAACCTCTCAGGCTGCGGGTCTCCTTGCGGATGATACAACGTTGTCCGCGACTTGCGTATCCCCATCAAGGTCAACAGTTCTCGGATCAAACGTCTCTCAAAATCTCTTCCTTGATCCGAATGGATCCTTGAAGGCAGTCCATAGTGTATGAAATATTTCTCAACGAGAACCTTTGCCACAACATGGGCCTTTTGGCTTTTAGTTGGGAAAGCCTGAGCATATCTCGTGAAATGATCTGTGACTACTAGCACATTGCTTATGCCTTTGGAGTCAGGCTCCATGGAAAGAAAGTCCATGCATACTAAATCCATAGGCCCATGGCTTACAATCTGGTGCAACAGAGCAGCTCTCTGTATAGGAGTCTTGTAAGTGACACACTCACAACAGTTCTTAATGTACTCTTCCACTTGAATCGACATCCTAGGCCAAAAGAATCTACTTCTGAGCAGGTCAACAGTTCTTTCCTGTCCAAGATGCCCCAGGTCACCATGCATGGCCTTCGTAACCATCTCCTGGAACTCTCTCGGTTAGGAGGAGTTGACTGATCATGGTCTCTTGCTATACCGGTACAGTAACCCATCTTTCAATGCCAGCTTCCCAGCTTCCCTTTTCAATCTGGACAACTCAGGACTCATAGTCCCCTCCTTTTGCCAACGCCCATGCTTGATGGCTTGGATGGCCGGTCCAATGGCTTCATTCTCTTCCCGAGCCTTCCTGAGACTCAGTTTGGACATGAGTTCCAGAAACTTTAACTCCATGTGTGTGGGACATGCATACAGGTCAGGAACACAGTGGGGAGATGCTCCAAGCTGAGCAGCACAGACTGGCGTACTGCGCGCAGACTCTGAGATGCAGATTCACTGGCAGATGGTTTTCACTCCGGACTGAGGTATAGTCACCCAGCCATTGTCATCCTCCTCTGGCATGTTCCTTGACAACAGGTCGGCATCAATGTTCTGTCGGCCTGGGCGATACTGCACATCAAACTCGTACGTCGATAGGGCAGCTAGCCAACAATGCCCCACCACATTGAGCTTGGCTGTGGACAGCACGTACATAAGCGGGTTGTTGTCAGTACGTACAGTGAATCTCGCCCCATACAAATAGTCGTGGAATTTGTCGACTACTGCCCACTTGAGTGACAAGAATTCCAGCTGATGTATGGGGTAGTTTCTCTCTGCAGAGCTGATTTTTCTGCTTGCAAAGGCAACTGGTCTCAGGCCTTCAGGATGTTCTTGGTAAAAAGCAGCACCAAGCCCCTTCAAACTGGCATCCACATGCAGGATGTATGGATGTTGTGGATTGGCAAATGCCAGTACAGGCGCATGCGTCAGACAGTGAATTATGTGATGAAACGCATCTGTACAGGATTGGTCCCATCTTTCCCCGAATGGCTCCGATTCTTTCAAGTAGACTTTGTTCACATCTTGGGCATACTTCTTTCTCCTCTGAGTTGGAGCATATCCCTTTGTGCGTTCAGTCAGCGGTCTAACAATTTCAGAATAATTCTGATTGAATCGGCGATAATAACCGCAAAATCCTAGGAAAGATTGTAACGTCTTCAGGTTTGTTGGCATGGGCCATGTAGCGACGGCCTCAATCTTGTTTGGATCAGGGGCAACTCCATCTGCAGACACAATGTGCCCCAGGTACTTGACCCTTGGCAGACAGATCTGGCACTTGTCCACTGAGAGTTTCAGCCCAACTTCACCGAGACGATCTAGGACCTTGAGCAGTCTCTCTTCGTGTTCTTCGAGAGTTTTTCCAAACACTATCACGTCATCCAGGTACACCAGCACTTGTAAGAGGTTCATGTCACCGACAGCCTTTTCCATTAACCTTTGAAAGGTTGCTGGTGCCCCAGTAATGCCTTGAGGCATTCGCTCAAACTGAAAAAAATCCTAACGGGCAAATGAATGCTGTCTTCTCTTTGTCCTCTTTGGACATAGCTATCTGGTAGTAGCCTGAGCGCAAATCCAGTACAGAGAATCACTGACTCCCTGTTAGTGCATTCAGCACATCTTCAATACATGGTGTTGTGTACTGGTCAGGTATGGTGCGGCTATTAAACAGTCGGTAATCTATACACATCCTAATAGCCCCAGTCTTCTTTCTGACTACAACTATTGGGGATGCATAGGGGCTTCGAGACTCTGTTATGATCCCTGCCTGCAGCAGTTCTTGTAAATGCTTTCTTACATCTTCAATATCTGCAGGGGCTAGCCGGCGTGATCATTGACGGAAAGGTCAGGAATCAGAAAGACGGATTCTGTGCTCTACTCCTCTTGCTAATCCCACATCCCACTCGTGCATTGAGAATACATGAGACTTCTGAGCCAGTTTCTTTCTTTCTTACGTAATCTGTTCTTCCATTGTTCTGAGATAGGAGAGTCCCCAAAGTTGATCATGTTCTCATCAAAGTCTCCTTAGAGGGAATGGTCGCAACTGAATCAATGTGGTACACACATCCAATCACTGTTCCCACAGGTATGGAAGTTTCTCTTGAAGAGTCATTTTTTAACAGTATTCTCAAACTGTTGACATCCAATGCCCCACTGGGCACAACCATGGGATGAAAAATCACATCAGCATTCTGCTGTACATTTCCACCTTGCATGACATGAGTAATCTTCTTTTGTGAGGCCTCATATTCCTCTTCTGCGTGTATTTCCTTTAACAGCTGGAGAAAAGTTGGGGGCTTTGCTCTCCTCTCTCTCAAACGAAGGTTAACTAACATCAGATCAGAGGCTATCGCACCACGCAACAATTGGTTGAGTCTTGCTCTATCTGCACATCCAAGGGGGAGTCCATCTCTCTGCACCACCCTATTCAATGACTGTTCTAGACGTCTGAGGAAGTCAGACAGCTTCTCACCTGGTTGTTGCTGCAGTAAACGAAATGCAAAATACAACTCCTCTCCTGACTCTGCTGTCCCAAAAGCATGCTCCAGGGCCTCTAAGCAGTCTTTGGGGCCCACATCAGGATCAGTGGCTCGTGCTGCTTTTACAACATCAAGCGCCGGGCCTCTAAGACTTTCCATCAGTCTCCGCCTCTTCTCTTTGTGAGAGCAGTCACACCCTTCCACCATGAGCCGTGCTTGACCCGACCAATGGTCGAACTGCTCTTCTCCAGCTGGGGTGGGCAACAACCCAGAGAAAGTTCATAGGTGGCGATAACTTCCCTACTCACTGGAGGACTTGGACTTGTCAAGTAAATCACTCACAGCTCGCAGGATGGCCTCTGTTGACTTGGCAGCAGCTTTATCTTCAGGGAACAATGTGCGAAGGTCTTCAACATTTTTACCTGGAGCTTGTTGTGTTTCGGACATATTAACTTGTGTACTGGCTCGGGTAGCTGCATCTGCTATGATAACAAGCCACGGCCCTCCACCATCAATAGGAAACACTTCAGCTGGAACAATTTCTCCTTTTACAACTTCCTTACATTCACACAAAACCAAGTATCGGTTTAGTTGAAGGTTGAAAGTTCGGCCTCTGACTCGCACACGTCCCAAACACTTCACAGTTTGCATGGTCTCTTCTATTGTACTTGTGTCTACATCTTCTTGAATGAGCACCAGGACTGCATGAGCCTCGTCTAATGCCTCGCCACGGCACCATCCTTTTAATTCTGATACTAGCTCTTTCATACGTTCCATATTAGCTTATCAATTAACACTATATGCGGATAGTCAAAATGCGGATTTTCGAACTTTCCCCCTTTAAATCACTATTTAAGCACTATTTAATATTTACCTTTTAACAGAAAATGAATTGTCTTGGAATTACTTTTATCCTATAAACACTTTTACTTTTAAACGAAATGTTACTCTTTGTCTTAATTAACGTAAAATATCAAAAGAGTCAGTAACCACAATAGCTTATATAAAAAGTATACCAGATTTACTTAGAAAAGGAAGGTCAGAAATTAAATATGTCTGTCAAACTCACTTTTCAGATCACAAATGCATTCAAATTCACATTTAACACAAAAGGGCCCAAGAAAATAAAATAGCCGGCAAAACCCTAACTTAATGTGAAATACCCTTTAAATGTTCAAATGATGCAGGCCTGAATGTAGCTCGGGTACGTTGTAGCCTTAAACCAAATGGCTGCTTCACCACACAGGCCAAACCAAAAATGGTACCTTTACTCAATGTGAATGTAACCTCACGCGCAGAGGATCAAAGGCGTCAGCAGCAGAAGACAGGACGAGAGGATTAGCGACGAAGAGAAGACAGTTGAAGAGAAGATTCCCATGGTTGACGATCTCCAGCAAAGTCCACCACTCGATAACGCTATCCGGCTCCGTCAGGGTCTTTGATCATCGTCGGTCTCACGTTTCCACACAGGCTTAACTAAATGAGGTCGCTGGCCGCTAGCTTGTTAGCCAAGTCAATGCAAAACACTAGTCACTAAATCAGCGGCTAACTTAAACTTATATCTGTCTAACTGTTATGAGTTTACCACTCACACGGACAGAATTATCACCATTAACGACTGGTATAAAAGTCCTTGTTGAACACTTTTCTTATCTGGTGCATTACATTAACAGCAACCGTATTTTTTTCTTTTCCGCGAACCACCCGCGTTCATCTCTCACTTCCTTGTGCTTAGACCCTGACTGTGATTGGCTCAAACACCAAACTTTCAGAAATAAAATAAATTCACAAAACATTTGTGTAACTCTTTCTTCCTATTCTTACAAGCATCTTTAAAGGCGCCCAAGAATGCTTTTTCACAAGATATAATATAAGTCTAAGGTGTCTCCTGAATGTGTCTGTGAAGTTTCAGCTCAAAATACCCCATAGATTTTTTTAATAAATTTTTTTAACTGCCTATTTTGGGGCATCATTAACAATGCACTGATTTACACTCGGCGCCGCCCCCTTAAATCGCGTGCTTCCTGCCACATCAGCTGTCGACTATATTACAGCGCATTTACAAAGTTCACACAGCTAATATAACCCTCAAATGGATCTTTACAAGATGTTCGTCATGCACGCTGTATGCATGCTTCGAATTATGTGAGTAAAGTATTTATTTGGATGTTAAAGTTTTATTCTGAGTGAATTTGAGGCTGTCCTCCGTGGCTAACAGCTAATGCTACACTGTTGGAGAGATTTATAAAGAATGAAGTTGTGTTTATGCATTATACAGACTGCAAGTGTTTAAAAAATGAAAATAGCGACGGCTCTTGTCTCCGTGAATACAGTAAGAAACGATGGTAACTTTAACCACATTTAACAGTACATTAGCAACATGCTAACGAAACATTTAGAAAGACAATTTACAAATATCAGTAAAAATATCATGCTATCATGGATTATGTCAGTTATTATTGCTCCATCTGCCATTTTTCGCTGTTGTTCTTGCTTACCTAGTCTGATGATTCGGCTGTGTGCAGCTCCAGATGTTAACTGGCTGCCCTTGTGTAATCCCTTTCATAATGTTGGGAACATGGGCTGGCATTATGCAAATATTGGGGCGTACACCCCGACTGTTACGTAACAGTTGGTGTATGTTGAGATTCGCCTGCTCTTCGGAGGTCGTTTAAACGAATGAGATTTATATAAGAAGGAGGAAACAATGGGGTTTGAGACTCACTGTATGTCTTTTCCATGTACTGAACTCTTGTTATTTAACTATGCCAAGGTAAATTCAATTTTTGAATCTAGGGCACCTTTAAAGCATTTTCACATATATTATTACCCAACAAATATTTGACATTTTAAATGCTGTATACAGTAATCCATGAACATTACTCAAAAGACATTTCTCTCATTGAGCAAAATCATAACTTCTTTGCTGGTCAATGAATCATAACCTTTTTAACCTTAAATTCTATTTATTAAACTATGAAATTATTTATTCAAACTTGTATATCTTATACTAAAGAATATATTTCAACCGGGTTACACCAGCATCTGCCAAATGAATAAATGTAAATGTAAATATTAGCGTTACCTGTAGATTTCAATTTCTGTAGCCACTCCACAGTCCAAAGTCTTTTGCTTTTTGACTACGGCTGAATCTCCAGTTGTCACTGATGATTGTCATTTGGATCTTTCTGGGTTACAATTCACCATCAAAATGATAAGTTTAATTATTTAAGCTGCTGTTTGAAAAGGCTATAAATGATCCGCTACAAGCAGCGTCCTCACGTGATAAAACTGACTAGCCTGAACGGGACTCCTTCCTTTCTGTTTACGGACGTGACGTAATGATGCACAGAGGAACTGCTGCATGCTCAAATTTCCCGCGGAAATCCGCCATGTCGTTCTTATTATAAAACATTATTACAAGCTTAGCGTTGTGAATCGAGACAAGAAAATTAGATAGTTTTGAACACTGGCTGGTTATGTACTTGCTCAAAAATAGATTTTGGATAATTTTTAACCAAAAAAAAGTTGCGGACTGCAGCTTTAAACAATGTAAAGATATGAGACTTGGGGAAGTAAAAGATATGAAACTATGGGATATATAATCTATTATCACTTAAGTAGATAAAATTATGTTCATTGTGTGTTATAAATCATCATACTCTTAATAGTTATAACCACAAATAGATAAGTATTATTACTGTTGTTACAATTGTTCATGAGATGATACAACACATTATAAGGTTGTTTATAAGGCATTATGCATGTATTATAAGAATAATTCATTCAGAATACACTTATAATGCATTATAAATACAGGCTTCATAGAAAGTGTTACCTTATCTCTCCTTATGCTCTCGATCTTCCCTGTGATGCCCCTCTTCTTTTCTTTCAGCAGCCTCTTCTCATTGTTCCACCCACATCAAGTCTTTTCTGGCTGCATCTTGATACTCACAGAAGCGCTTCATGATGTATTCTAAGTCATCTAATTTTATTCAGCAAGGATGGATTAAACTGATCAAATATGACAGTAAAGACAGTAATAAAGTTTTCTGTCACATAAATACTGTTCTTCAAACTTTCTGTTCATCAAAACAAATCCTGATTTAAAATGTTATGACTGTTTATCTTCACTGTAAAAGGGTAAAAATTTATATTATTTGCTTTCAAATTCAATTTGAATGATTAAACAATTTTATTTGAGTAAGATGTTTTTATTCTTATTGTTCAGATCAGTGTAAGGTCAACACTACAATATCATATTATCTAGTAAAATAATTATAATACTAATATTTTATTAAACTATGAAGTATTTGCACTAGCTCCTATGTCTCTGATGCCTTTGTGTTTTGAATGAACATGAGCTCTCTGCAGGTGGCATAACTGCAGAACTCCTTTAGGATACTGGTTGCTGTGTTGAGTTTAATTGATTAGACTCTTCTTATTAAGCTAACATTATGTGATATACCACTAGGAGGCAGTACAACCTTGACAAGCAGACATCATTTACACAGAATCATCGTTAGACAATACTGCTCTTTCGGCATGTTGGGCAAATAAATTCAGGACTTGCATAACCTAAGGGCTAATGAATGCAATTCTGCTCCTGAAGAGCCACTGGAGGTTCTAGTGCATGCACAGTGATCTGTATTATATAAAGTTGTTTACGTGTGTAAAGTTCATCTGAAGCAGAGGGTAACAATTTATGTGGGACCAAATGTGTCCCCTTCAAAGTCTAAGGTGGTTTCTGCCCTGGCTGGTTGGGGCCTTTCTAATCTAACATGTGTTTTCTTAGAAACATTATATTTACACAGATTTGTTTTTCGTTTTATATATATATATATATATATATATATATATATATATATGGCTGAGAGCAGAAAATAGTTTTCTGTGAGGGTTGTGTTTAGGGGTTGGGCTAGGGTTATGGGATAGAATATACAGTTTGTACAGTATAAAAATCATTGTCTACGGAAAGTCCCATTAGAACATGGAAACGTGTGTGTGTGTGTGTGTGTGTGTGTGTGTGTGTGTGTGTGTGCAGGTTTGATTATGTGAGATCCAAAATGTCCTCACTATTCTAAAATGGCCTCACTAATATACATGTTGAGCACCAACTTCAGCTGAACCTTACTAGTTAAAATGGCTTCTCTTTCTTTCTTTCTTTCTTTCTTTCTTTCTTTCTTTCTTACCATTTTGCACAGTTTTCTGATAGGGTTATTAACCTGATAGAAAAACAAGAGAAGTTTATGAGATGTCATTACTAATAAAGGGAAACAAACGTGTGTGTGTGTGTGTGTGTGTGTGTGTGTGCGTGTGTGTGTGTGCGGGGTCAGAACTTGTTTTGACAATGTGCTGTGACTCAGACAGAAAGTACCAAGATAGGCTGATCTAAGTATCACTTTGACTAAGATACTGACCTTAATATTCTCATGGGGAAGAGTACACACAGACACCCTCGCTCTTTTTGAATCTCCTTCATCAATGGGCTTTTTTACATTGCAGTGTGCCGCATATTCTTTTTTTTCTGTCCATTTTAGATGTTCTCTCTTACAGTTATGGGCACTTTGGGAAAATAAACTAGAGAGAGTATGAAAAGAGCATTTTACAGGTGTTTATTTATTACAATGGCAAAGAGTTTAAATACATATTTAATAACAAAATAAAAATCATCATTTGCACCATATTTTCTCTCTCATAAACTCTGTGAACCCCACGGGGTTGATTTTTCAACCCCCACAAGGGATGAAAATCAGAATCAGAATAAGTATTGCCAGGTATGTTTACACATTGGAGGAATTTGTCTTGGTGACAGAACTAACAAACTAACCAATTTCATTTTATTTTTGTTATGCAAAAATAAAATTGTATGACTTTTTTTTCATGCCTTCACCATTTATTATTATTATTGTTGTTGTTGTTGTTGTTATCAGTTTATCCAGGTTGTTTGTCTATAACTGTCATTTAAATGAAGACCACATTTTAAGAATAATAACTGTATGTTGGTCCACTGTTGAACATACAAAAATGTATGTTTACAGAAACTGGATAGAATGATGAATGGACAAAAATGAAGGAACAATTAATGGATTTACTGTTTTATTTAATTGTATCTGGCAGAGGCAGAGTGACTCATTTTTTATAATGACATTAAGTGTGAACTGCAGAAAAAAATCATGACAAAAAGTGAAAGCAGTAAGGCTTTTAGAAGACACTTTGACTCATAAAACAGCATGAATAAAGTGTAATAACAAGAAAAGTTGATAGAAAACAAGAATTGTGGTTTGATAGTCTTAAAATATGAAATATTGCAGCATGCATGATGAAGATATCAATGTGACCAAGAGAGGATGAATAATGTAGCCAGATGTACAGTGTATAGAAACAGTGTATGACCAAGCTAGGAATAAATAGACTTGACAGCAACTGCACAATAAATTATCCTTGGAAGTTCCTGCCAACCATGAGTCGACTGTGTCAGGGTGCTGAAACCAGAGGAAATTAAGAGAGCACCACTAACAGTGAGCACCGCACAAAGTGTAATGCTACAAGCATCACTGCAAAGTCCTGCTGTAGCCTCTGCTGCAAGTCTTTTCTTGCAACATTTAGTATTATTTTACTTTGCAGTTTTTTCCGAATGCACAGTAAATGAGGATGTCTGGACATTGATTCAACCTGAAAAATTTGAGGTAATAATTCACACAAAGTATTTTTAACTTGAGTCACCATAAATCAAGTCCCCCCCCCCCCCCCCCCTTCTTTGCCAAGGAAAATCATTTTCAACCAGTTTTTTTTTTTCTTCTCGGATTGAACTAAATATTTTTCAGTACACACACACACACACACACACACACACACAAACTTAAATTAAGGACAACTTTTTTTTACACAAACAACAAGACTAAGACAATTTCATTGAAACAATGAATAGGCAAGTAAGAAGAGACTATAGTCTTAGTACTGACATGAATAGAATTATTGCTAATTAGTGAAGCAAGCAACAAACAACATGGTTGTCATGTAGCCTCCCACCGCCTGAGCACAATGGTAGCCACAAAAACTAACATAACAGAAACTCTTTTAAATGTCAGTAACTGAACATTAAACACTAACCTGTCTTTCCCTTTAATCAAAAACACACAAAATAGAACTTAATTCCAATTGTGGCAGTAACAAATGAAGTGAAGATTAAATCCTTCCATTAAATTCTTGCAAACCCATTAACATTAAATTCCTCCAAACCCACACAGTTTTATCCACATAAATAAGGAAATATGAAGAAACATTTGTGAAGCTACTACAATTAGCCAACTATGCCACCCCGGGGGCCTATTACTGGGTGATCACCCTTAGGATTAGAATACACAAGGCTCACAGGTTCAATTACAGCTGGGTCAGGTATCAGAAATGGGTACAAAAACTTTATCTAAGATAGTAAATAAAAATACCTCACAGATTCAAAAAACAGAATCAGAGACAACACACGTATATATTAACACTCCGGAATTGAGGTTCACCCTCCATAATCCAGGAAGACACAGAAATCATATTACAGCTAACCCTTCACCACAGCACGCAACACCTCACTGTGAGCACCACAATTACACCACCAAATGGTTATCGCTGATCTTTCTACAGCTGGCCATCCGATTCTGAAGGGGAAATTAAACGCAAAGTAAAACACAAACGATTATGCATTTTATACAACATCCATACATATATCTGTAAAAGACGTTAATCAGCGCGACACGCCTCCAAGAAACGAAAAAAAAAAACAAAAAAAACACAAACATAACAGGATCATATCAGCTGTATTAATGTTAATATAATGTCCACTCTTGACAGAAAACATGATTTTTGTGATCTCATGCATGCACGTATTATTGCATATCATGTGAAGAAAATTTTGTATAGGCCTATTATAGTTTAAATTACAGTACCAGTCAAAAGATTGGATGCATTACTATTATAATGTTTTTAAAAGAAGTCTCATGCTCATCATGCTGTATATCAAACATACAGAAAAAACAGCAATACTGTGAAATATTATTACTCTATTTTAATATACTTTAAAATATAATGTATTTCTGTCATGCAAAGTGTCTGAACATTCATGTTACCTCTGTGGCATTTCATATAGGCTTTTGGCTTAAAAGCATGCAGATTTGGAGAAATATTGATGGATTCTTATATGTTTGTGTCAATTTTCTATACAGAGGAGTAATATTTATTCAATATTTATTGTCATCGCTATGAGCACTGGATACTCTGATGTACCGTGTTTTCAATTCATACTTGCAGCCAGAGGGCGTTCTGTGCACATTAGTCCACAAATGACTCGTGATTAAGAACAGGCATACCATGTGACATTCCAGGAACTAACAGAGGCTTCCAGAGATTGCTATAACCATGGCTATAACATGCAGATAGACACTTTTGAAGATAATAAATACACGATTGCGATGATGTATACATGTATTGCCTCAGAATTTGTGTCTGAATAGCGCTTGCTTCGTGGGCATGGTCGAATGAGTGGATAATGAGCTGACTCACGGACGTCTGACATGTCTCTCTTTTCATACAGATTACATAAACAGAGAATTTTTGTTTTCGATTCAACTTACACTATTTAAAACCTGACATTTCAACGTTTCTTTAGACATAAGTCTCATTTTTTTGTGATTAGTATTCACTACTAACAAGGACTTTGTTCAGGGGGAGACGAAAGATCTCGCATCATGTTAGTTTTCTTTATTTTTCAAAAAGCACAATATTTTGTTTTTACTCTGAGTGTAAACAAATAAAATAAGACATTCTATAGTTTCAATTGATATATTACTTCTGTCTCTATGACAAAAAATTATGGAGTATTTTAAGTCTGTTTTGCTGCAATGTGAAAAAAAATCCTGCAAAACGTCCTAGAAAACAATGCATTCTGAATAATATTTGACGTTGTCGAGCAAGTAGCCTACAGCAATATACCATATACAGCAATATACCATATACAATATACAGCACTCAAAGTCGACACTCAGAGGCTGTGTTCCAAATCGCACCCTGTACCCTCATTCCTTATTCCCTTAGTTTACTAATACAGTCCACATGACAGAGTGAATGAAAACAGGTATGTGAATTCAGACACTGATGAACACCTGCTGTTAACAAGCAGAATCACTGAAACTAAGAGAAACAACAAGAACAGAAAAAGATGAAATCAATTGAAGATAAAAGAAGACATTAAATCTCTCAAGATCTGATTAAACAACTCCACAAACAGCATCACCAGCTTCACTTATTACTAACCAGATTGACTTTATTTCTGTCATACATCTACAGAAGATCTTATTGAGAACTAACAGAGCTCCAGATGTTGTTTTGTTTCATTTGACGTTAGCATGATGGAGATCAGTGATTGCTTTAGTTGGGCTCTTGACTCTTGATTTGTGAACATTAGTTTTTCTTTGGCTGCTGTAACTGTATCTTTAAAACACATTTGTTGTGGTAAAGCAAGCTGAAAGAAAGTGTGATCAGATGAGGTTGGCTGATTATTTTTGTTCACAATCATCATCGAATGGCCTAATTCATTGATCTCATCAGAGTCTAATCTAGATTGTTTTATATTTTTGATTATGGTATCCCTGTGATTCTAGCATGAGATCCATCAGTGTTGTGACAACCAGATAATATGATAGGATTTTGAAAACAGTTTGTGTGCAAAACATTTTGAACTACTGAATCATTCAGAGTCACACAGACATCAAGAATCAGCATATGAATCTCAACAATGGTTACAATCAAAAGCTTCATGCTGCAATGCATGCTGGGTACCAGCATAGTACAAAAATTGTCCATGACTTCTAGCATGCATTTCGGCATGAATAAATGATGTCGCTGTTTTTGTGTTGTTTTGTGTTGTTTTTGTGTTGAATTTTGGTAGCATGTTTTATGATGTTCAGAGTTGATCTTTTATCTTTTTTCTTGATTGTCACCATTGTTGAGATTCATATGCTGATTCTTGATGTCTCTGTTTATCTAAATGATGCCAAAGTACCAGCATTTTTTGTAAATGATTTAAAAAATAAAAGTTTAAAAATCCTTCTTAATAGCTTGATAGCTCAGCACTGCTTGATCGTATGTTGTATCACAGTGTTGGTAATATAAAATTAAATTTATTAAAAAAATAAAAAAATAAAAATATTTCTGATAACGGATTAGACACTGGATGAGTTCATCACATGATGATGATTAAAATCAAAGCATAACCAACAAGACCTAAGCACAATTTTTTTTCTTGGCTTTTTGGCCACAACAAATATGTCAAAACATCAAGTGTCAAGAGCCCAACTAAAGCAAACACTGACCTCCATCATAGTAACGTCAAACAAAACAATAAAACAACATCTGAAGCTCTGATAATTCTCAATAAGAACTTCTGTAGATTTAAAGTCACAGAAATAAAGTTAATTTGTTATAAAGAAATAAAGACCACCTGTTAGCCCCTCTAGGATGACAGCAAGATCCCATGAGGGAATTCGTGCAGGGCAGAAAAGCCGAAGCCGTCTCGTCACTTGCAGAAAACAAGAGACCAGAGGGTGACATCCAATGGAAACACCCCCTATCTGTACATGCTCGGCAGATATAGCTGCCACATAAAACTTAAGAGTGGCTGGAGTTACTCCTGCCAAAAAACAACTCTGCAAGAACTCCTATATTGAACCGACAGGGCAATGAACTGGGTCCAGGTCACATTGTGTGCACCAAGAGGCAAATAATCTCCACTTAAAAGCAAAAAGTCTTGTGGAAGGGTTCTCGCATTAATGATGGTATCTGTGATCTCAGCTGAAAGACCAGAATCTGTTAACACATCCCACTCAGGGGCCACAAAATAACCGATTGTTTCGCTAGATAAGACCCTTATTCTTCGTCTGGTATAGTTTAAAGCCTTTGAAGCTGCACTGAAACTATAATTTTGACCTTCAACCATTTGGAGGCCATTGACGTCCACTATAAGGAGAATAATGCTGGAATGTTTTCATCAAAAACCTTAATTTCATTTTGACTAAAAAAAGAAGGACATGGACATCTTGGATGACATGGGGGTGAGTAGATTATCAGGAAAATTTTATTTGAAAGTGAACTAATCCTTTAAATCACATTTTCTGCAATTATGGAATCCCAGAAGACATTGTCTCTGATTCGAGTTTGGAAGGCCTTTTTCTCCCTCCTCGGTGTGACAGAGAGTTGGAGAGATGGGCAGATGAAAAGATGGGCAGAGAAAAATCTTGGAGCTTGGGCGATTTCTCTAAACCTTCTCTCGATGTTCCACTACAGCAATCTCTTTACTCGTTTCTCTCATCTTCCCTCATGTGCCTGTCAGCTGTTTGTGTGTGTTGGCTCATCAACTGACTCCTCCAAACCTGGAGAGAGAGAAAACAAACATCAGTTATTCTGATATCCATTTCCACTGCCCTTTTGATATTACTGATTCTCACCTGTCTATTGAACATGTTTTAAATAAATAACTGCATTTGGGTTCATATATCATCTTCGAATCTGGTTTTCCCTTACAGATACAAGTACCTGACAGCCGGTAAGTGGGACAGTCTGTCGGCAGGTTTCAACAAACAGTCATTGATTCAAAGAGCAGATGAGTTAATAATAAAACTGTTAAACAAAATTCAGAACATATGTCTAAATTTGATACTTTTAAACCTTTGCAGTTTACAGAGCAGTGGCCTGCGCAGACCTCTGTCTGATACCACAAACCAGTCAACAGCAAGTTTGTCATATTTAAAACCAATTAAAGCTTAAAATTTGTTGGCTATAGTGATAGCTTCGGAGCATTTTGAAGTGTGTCGAATCAGCGGTTGGGAGCACCAAAGTCACGTGATTTCAGCAGTTTGGCGGTTTGACACGCGATCCGAATCATGATTCGATACACTGATTCATAATGCTCCGAAGCCTCCTGAGTCCTGAGCAGTATTTTGAAATTGGTCATCACTATATAAGTTGTTATGTGTTTTTTGGCTCACCAAAAATATTCTCGTCGCTTTATAATATTAATATTGAATCACTGTACTCACATGAACTGATTTAAATATGTTTTAGTACATTAATGGATCTTGAGAGAGGAAATGTCATTGCTGGCTATGGAGGCCTCGCTGAGCCATCGGATTTCAACAAAAATATCTTAATTTGTGTTCCGAAGATTAACGAAGGTCTTATGGGTGTGGAACGGCATGAGGGTGAGTAATAAATGACATTATTTAAATTTTTGGGTGAACTAACCCTTTAAGAGTGTTAAGACTGAGTGCAATACATGTCCACAGAAGGTTTGTCACCTTGGGAGAATGCATATCCTCATTGTCACGTTGAAAAAATGCCCAACAATGCAGGGAATGAGGAAAGGGTAACATCTTCTGTTTCAAGTTTGTGTATTAAAATAAAAGTGGTGTATCCCTATATAAGAGCTTTACTACTACTGAACTTTACTGTGGGAACCAGGCACTTCTCACTGTACTCCTCCTCTAGCAACACCATAACATGTTGGATGCTGTTAGATCCAAAATGATTGATTTGGTTTCATGAGACCAGAGTACTGATTCCCAGAATCTATATTTTATAAATATGGGCTTTGGAAATGGCTAACTGACTTTATTGTGCTTTGGCTAAAGTAGGTAGTTCCAGTGAGAACAACAGCCATGCATGTCATTTTTGCAGGCTGCATCTTACTCTGTGAGATAAACAGTCACTCTTTTCATAGCTTTTGCTTGGCTCTGAGACACTCGCTTGGTATTTTTCCTGCTCTTTGTCTAGCAAAAAAAAAAAAAAAAAACCTCATCCCTAAATGAAAGCTTAAAATGAAGGCCTGATTATTTCAGGGGCCTTGTCACAAGTCCATTATTTTTGAATTTCTGTGTTACTTTTGCTATATTTTCACACAATCCTCTTGTACCACTGTTCTCTTTTGTGCTCCTTGTCTCCTGACAGTTCGCTCCCAAATGATTCCATTGTTGTCAGCATTAAGTCTCAGAATGACTCAGTGGGCTATATAACACTTTTAATTGTCAAGAAATTACTTCTCTTTAAATGTTTTGGTTCAACTTACCTGTTGATCAAACATTGCCTTAAACTTACACCATAACATTTTTATTTTGTTTTATTTAGTAACTTTTAGGAGGGTGTACTCATTTTTGCTACACAACATTTTATCACCTTGATAAGAAAATCTTATTTTCCTGAAACATTTTGACATGCTTCTTTGGTAATTGATTAAACAGACTTGCTGGAACATTATATCTCTAAAGAACCCTAACATGTCTTCTAAGTAATTGAGTAATTGCTGACTTTCAGAAGTTTCAGTGGGGGTGTACTCATTTATGCTGTGCTCTGTAGGTTGCCATTGAGGATAATTAGTTCCTTCACTTGCTTTCCATTCATGGAGCAATGAGAACAAGCACATGAACAAGAACAAGATGCTTTCTTCCTTTAAGAAAATGAATGATTTACAGTCTGTTTGATCTGTTTCTCGTTGCCTCCTTGGCAAATACACCCTACTTATCCCCCCTGTTCTTCAGTCAGGTATTTTTGGCTGAGTCAAAGACTTTCTCAGGAGTGATCAATTACTCTGTCCGTGGTGTGGTATTTATAGTACTATGATTTTAAGGTAGTCCAGCCATGTGCCCAGAGAGAGGCCAGGTGGTCACAATGCTGCACATTGATACTATTATTTTTTTAATTCATTTATGAATTGTTTAATCAGTTAAAAACGTTTAGCCCCATCTTTAATCAAACACACTTACTTGTAATTTTCAAGCAATCTTAAAGATTTTTGATATATATTTTAGGCATGTTTTATAGATCAAGCTATTCTCTGCAGTAGAGTGACTCTCCAGGACCAGGGTTGCCCTCTCTGTATTTGAGAGAGTGAGATTATAAAAAAAGAGATTCTAAAGACAAACATCTACTTGATGAGTCCATGTATAAATGAGGTATCTAATCTGTTTTTATTTGCTGTTTGAATGTTTTGACACTGTGATTTTAGCATCCTGACCTTGAATTTGGAATCATAAGAAAGATCCTACTACGCAGTTAGTTATTTCAAAATGAAAGTTAATAACTTATAACTAAAAAGTAGTATAATTTCTAACAACAACAAACACTCTATTGTTGTAAAACCATTCCAACCGGACTGCTGATGATGCCATCTCTACTGTGCTTCATCTCACACTCGCACATCTGGACAGAAATAACAATTAAGCCAGAACGCTGTTCATAGACTTCACTTCAGCATTCACTGCAGCTATCTTGATGAGGCTGTTAGGAAAATTGAGCCTGCTGGGAATTGGATTGTAATTGGATCCTTGACTTCCTGACTAACAGGCCCGGTAACACTTTAGAATAATGGTTTGTCATTAATAGGTAACTATGCAGGAACTAATGCAGGACAAATGAGTAGTACTAAATTAACGTAAACAAGATTAACTAATCAGTAAGTGATAGCAAATTTAGGACTGATATTGTTCCTTATTAGGTAATCAATAATTACTGAATAAGATTAGCTTCATTAAGAACTATTAACTAACCATGATAAATTATAAGGAATTACCAATTAATTACTAATCACTGTTACGGAATTATGTGTAATTCTGTATATTATGTTTCTGTATTTTATGTTTTGATTCTGTATATTGCATTCAGATTTGGGTATATTTTGTTTGTGTTTTCTGTTATTGCTATTTTTCTGTGTGTGTTCTTTTTGCTCTGTTTGTTCTAAGTAGGATCCCGTAATCAGCTGCGGGATGGCTCCACCTCTCTCTGCAGGGATTGGATCATGACGATTGATTGAGGGTTTAAAACCATCTTTTCTTTTTCTTTTTATTTGTTACAATTTAACCTAGACAGATCACATAAAATGCTCAGGCCACTTGTTGCTCGCTAGTCTGAATTTCTGTCGTCTCCGGAAAGAAAAATGGGATATCTTACTGGTGAGTACACTTGTAATACTCGGATTTGTGTCTTGAGGAATCCGTGCTTACCGAGTATTATGCGTGGGTTCTTGGCTATTTTCTGTATCTGTTGTGGCCACCGGATAGAGGAGTCAGACCAAGACTTCTGTGCTCAGAACTCAGTGTTTATTTCGACATTTCTTTAACTGTGACTCTGAATCGTCCCACCCGATTACCATGTGCGTTCTTCCCGAACCATCTCTCCCGCGCTCTCCTCTCGTTCTCCCCTTATCCTCGCGATATCTCGCGTACAATCTAACTTTATTTAATTACTCTCGCGATATCTCGCGTACAATCTAACTTTATTTAAACCTTCCCATTTCAATTCTTACATATTACTCCCCTTCCTATAAGAAATGTCCTCATTTCTAATGTATGTCGACACAAACCCCCATAAGAGAACATGCTGTTAACAGTGCATATAACCAACTTACTTTTTTTTTTTTTTTTTTTTTTTTTTTTTTTTATACACTCTGCTGTATAACCATGAGAACAATGAACCCATTATACTGTTAAACAACTTACAAAATACCCATTATGCTATGCATACAGTATAATAGCAGAAACAAGTCACATGCATTCAAAGTACGCCACTTAGTACAATTGAAAGTCTTTTAAGTAGGCCGGCATTCGACGTAACCTTGGACGTACGTGTGGTGTGGATGACGGTGTAACAGGGGACCCTGGTGCCCCAGTGGGTATTCCCACTACCATTGAAGTTGGAATCTGGGGGGGCTGTACCAAGGAGGGTGTAGGTAAAATGTCTCTAGCGTTGTCCATTGAAACATCCGGTAAAGGGCCGTTCTGCGCCAAAGGTTGACGTACTGGCGGCAAACCTGGCTTGGAGGGTCCAGTGGAAGGTTCAGGGGTCATTGGGGTAACATGGGGTGGGAGGAGACCTGATAGCGTGTTCAGGGTGTTTGGTTTTGCGATTGACTGAGGTGAGGGAGGTGTGTGTGTTTGTGAGTGATCGGTGATGTATGGCTTCATACGGTTATAATGAATGACTTTGGTTTTTGCATGTGGTTTGGAGGTATCACGAACAGCAAAATCCACGGGGGTAAGACTACCAGGGGGTGTTATTGAATGTAAAACCTCATAAGGACCTACCCAGCGAGGACGCAGTTTATTATGCTTGTTGGCAGGGTCATCAATGAGTACCAAGTCACCCGCCTTGTAAGGGGTGTACTTAACATGACGATCATAGTAATGTCGTTGTTGTCCTTGCGCTTTGTCCCGGAAGGCGGTTGCTGACCGATAAGCAGCGGACAATCTCTGTCGTAGTGAGTTAGCAAATGCTACGGGCGTGCCCGTGGTGGCTGAAGTGACAGAGGTGCCATCTTGAAACAGCGCGTCCAAGGGAACGCGGGCCTCGCGGCCATGCGCTAAAAAGAATGGCGTGAACCCGGTACTGGAATGATTGGTGGTGTTGTAAGCTAATGCGACATGTGGGAGGTGTTCGTCCCATTCCCTACCAGACTCAAAGAGGTATTTGGCGAGCTCATCTTTTAAGGTGCGGTTGAAGCGCTCCACAGCACCGTCACATTGAGCGTGGTAGGGAGATGTGCGGAGCTTTTTAATGTCCATTAACTTACAGAGATTTTTAATGAGGTCAGATTCGAATTGTCTGCCTTGGTCGGAGTGCAAGGCATCTGGAACCCCATGTTGCGGTATATAATGATCAAAAATGCAACCTGCCACTGAGATAGCTGTCTGGTCTTTCAAAGGATACAGATTTACAAATTTAGTGTACAAGTCCATCATCACTAAGACATAACGGTTGCCTTTAGTCGATGGAGGTAGCTCAGTTATGTCTGCAGCAACGATTTCGAATGGTCGATCGGGAGATATGGACATAAGCGGAGCCTGTGGTCGGGGGACAGGTGAACGCCGTGACTGACAGGCCACGCATCGGGAACAATGTTTAGAAATGTCTGCTGACATGTAAGGCCAATAAAAGAATCGTCTAGCCCTATTCAGAGTTTTTGCATGGCCGTAGTGACCAACTGAAGGATTGCCGTGAACATGGATCAGTATGTCTGGAACCAAAGACGTCGGAATGATAATTTGGAGGACGTCATCAGCAGGCGGGGTGCGCGACAGTCTCCACAAGACATTTTCGTGTAGAGTTAAACGACTGAATTGTGACCACAATTTCCTAACGTATGGTGACGCATTCCTGAGCTTCCACAAAGGGGGCTTGTGTCCCGCTTCTACCCATGAGAGGACGGTGGCTAAGTCAGAGTCGGACCGTTGTTGTTCTGCGACTTTCCAGTCACTTTGAATTTGGATAAGGTTCGCTGTGACATAATTTGGAACAGGCGTGATCACAAGAGGATTAACATCTGTCTGTGGTGTCTGCGCAGATGTCAACACTGGGTTTGACTGTGGATCGAACAATGGGGTCTGTGTTGCGACCGAAGACGTGGCGGACTCCTGTTCATTGCCAATATCATGTTGAAAACCCTCAACCTGTGGCCGGCGAGACATAGCATCTGCGTTTAAGTGTTTGGCACCATCGCGGTGGTGCACGCACCAATCATAAAGGTCTAATTCGACCGCCCAACGTGCACGTCTACCCGTTGGATCGTGGTCCAAAGGGAGCTTTTTGAGTCCAACCAAAGGCTTGTGGTCAGTGATGATAGTAAATGGGTGGCACGCAAGGTAGTGGCGGAAATGACGCACCGACCACACAATGGCGAATAATTCTCGATCGAAAGTGGACCATTTCCTTTCCGATGCTGACAGCACGTGGCTGGCATACGCAATAACATGCTCCTTGCCATCCACTTGTTGGGAGAGGACAGAGCCGACTGAATACAGGGACGCGTCTGTGTAAAGTAGAAAAGGTATTGAAAGGTTTGGAAAAGCCATAATAGGCGGCGATGTCAATGCTTCCTTTAAGACGCGAAATGATTCGTCTGCCTGAACTGACCAAGTGAACGTAACACCCTTGTGTGTTAACCGGTGTAAAGGTTCTGCTGTATGAGCAAAGTTTCTGATAAACCTTCGGTAATACGAACATAAGCCTAAGAAAGCCCTGACCTGCGTGGCAGACGTTGGAATTGGCCACGTCTTAACCTTCTCGATGTTTGATGGGTCAGGCTCAACTCCAGCGCTGGAGACACAATGGCCCAAAAACGTTACAGAGGAGCGTGCCAGATGGCATTTAGACGGCTTGAGTTTAAGTCCGGCCGAACGAAAGCGTCCGAAGACTTCGCGCAAGTGTTTCAGATGTTGTGCGAAGTCTGCGCTGTAAACGATTATGTCGTCTAGATAGATCAAGCAAATGCTCCAATGAAGACCACGGAGCACCAACTCCATCAAGCGCTGAAAGCTAGGTGGTGCATTTGATATACCCATGGGCATCATACGAAATTGATAAAGCCCTGCGCCTGTCGAAAACGCTGTTTTTTCTTTGTCTGCAGGGCTAAGGGGTATTTGCCAATAACCCGCAGTCAAATCAATTGTGCTGAACATTTGTGCCCCAGACAGCCTATCTAGAGTGTCGTCGACCCGAGGAAGAGGGTGTGAGTCTTTGATCGTGACCGCATTGAGTCTTCTATAGTCCACACAGAACCGGTGTGTACCGTCTTTCTTTCGAACGAGAACAACCGGAGCTGACCATGGGCTATGCGACTCCTCAATGATATCACGCTCCAAAAGTCTAGACACCTCTTGTCGTAGAATGTTCTGCGTCGCTGGTGAAGTGCGATATGGCCGCAGTTTGATTGGTGCAGCATCTCCTGTGTTAATGGTGTGTGTGACTAAATCGGTCTTTCCATAGTCATGTGGATGTGAACTAAAAATGTCAGAAAATTCAGTCAGCAAATCCTTCAGCAACGACTGCTGGTCAGCGTTTAAGCAGGTGTCCGCTAAAAGCATGTCTTGAACAGTGTGTGTGTCATCAGCGGAGGTGGTTACAGATGAAACTAACACGTATTCGTCCTGTGTTTTTCCCGTTATGGAGAAAAATTGGCCTACGGGGCATCCCGCCCCCAAAGAGACCGGCTGACTTGTCGGATTAACGACCCTAACAATGCCTCTACCATTTTGAATTGTAGTTAGAGTGCGTGCGATGCCTAAGGACACAGCCTGGGGAGACTGAGGCTCCAAAATACCTACAAATGAGTCTGTGAAGGGATTTGCGACAGCACCATCTTTAATAGAAACTGAGACTGTCATTTCTGACATTGGCGGCACTGTTACCTGTGCGATAGTGATCGCTGCACTCTGTACTGGAATGAATGACTGTGGTGGTGAAAGACATACTGCAGTGTCATACAATCGCAGCTGTTTGTGTGGTATATCGACCGTAACTGCATGTTTGACCATGAAATCCCATCCGATAAGCACCGGATGGGTTGCTGTTCGTGTTATGTGAAAAATGTGAGAAAATGTGGCATCCCCAATATGCACAAGGGCTGTTACAGAACCCAGTATGTCTAATGGTTGCCCAGTGACTGAGGAGGCCAACACGAATGACTTGCTAATAGGTTGAGATGCCAAGGCTGGGATCGATCTACGACAGTCGTCGGTAATAAGGGATAAACCTGAACCGGTATCGACAAGAGCGTAGATTTCGGTGCCAGCCAGCGTAACTTGAATGAATGGTGTAGGTGGGGTGGATGTATAGTGCATATTATCAGAGTGGACCATTGAGTGTGTTGGAGCTGACATTTGGTCCCCAATGACAGCTTCTACTCGTTTCCCTGATGTGGCGAAGGAGGGGCTGTATCTCCTTTAACTGAAGAGAAATGTACATGGCGGGTAGGGGATGTATGAGAACGTTGTGGCTGTTTGTAATTGGGGGGTGGTGATGGTGAGCTGTGGGTGCGATAACTAAACTGTCTGTAATGTGAAGTTGGTGAGGGCGAGCGAGTGGTGTGTGGTCTGTCATCATAGACGGAATGGGGCTGGCGCTCTCTCGAGGGGCAGCGGTCTGGTTTAGGGTGTGTATAATTGTGTCTATGGGGGCTATGTTGATCAAAATGTGTATGATATGGTGCGTGCGACTCACAACACAGGGGAGGGGGAGAATAGCTGCGACGGCTTTGATGACGGGGATCTTCATAAGATGTATTGCGGTCATCAATAGAGCGGCGGCGTGGCGAGGGGCTGTAGTCATCATAAGATTGTTGTCGTCGTCCTCTCTGCAGGTGCTGTGATGGGCAGCGGCAGTCCTGACGACGATAGTGATGGTCGTCCCACTCAGGCTGGCGAGTCCGTGGTGTTATGTTGTAGTCAACAGCTGCACAGGCGTGTGTGGTGTCTGTCACCTTGTGCTGAAGGTCGTCAGAGCCGGCCCTCCCTATAAGCGAACTAAGCAGCTTCTTAGGGCCCCGCCGCCACCAGGGGGCCCCCAAGAGCAAATTAAATGACAGCTTGATTTTGACATTGCGCATTCTATCAGTTGCAGTTCTGACGCATCCGTCTCAATACTGTAAAACTTGACGTTCATTTGCAACATATGTTACACTCACTCACAGGACACTGCACTTATTCGCAATCACAAAAGTTCATTATTTTCATGTGCTTTAAAGTTTAAAGCATTGCCGGGTTAAACATTTCATTCGCGTTTTGTTCTTAACCAGAAGCACGCGCGCACACTAAAAGCCTGTCAAACAGCCTCCGATTAGTGGACTTTATCTTTTGCATCTGCACTAATACTGTCATATACACAGAGTTGGTTATGTCTAAAGTGAAAGTAATCAGTTGAGAGAAAATCGGATGCGTTCCGGTCTTAAAGAAACAGAAGCCTAAAGCCCCGGGTATACTTCACTTTCCGCGCTCGGACGCGTCTCGCGCGCAGTCGCGTCCGCGCGTCCTTCAAATGCCTTGTCCAAATACCCACACTTGCGGTCTTGGCCACTTGAGAGCTCGCGCACGCGAGTAAGTGCGCAAGACTGTCCCATATCTAAAAATGCCCAAGTGTAGTGCCTTTAGTGCACACTAAACCCACACTACCTTGAATACCGCTTCTGAGCTGTATTCGAGGCCAAGTGTATCCCATCATGCATTATGTTTGGAACATCACATGCCCCGAAATCGTGAGATGTCAAGGAAAACATACGACTGCAAGTTAAATTAATTAATACATATAATTTGGTAGTAAAATATAAAGTGTTGCGCATTTTATTGATGCAAAGATGTGTGGGATGTGTATTTTGTACATCATTTGCAACTGCTTTTTATTCACTAAGCAGGATCCGAGCAGAAAATAATGGATCCACCACTGCAACATAGTTCAGAATATACACCAAGAGAACAAGAAACAAAAACGATGGAGAAGGCATGCTTCCGAGCCCTTGTCCTTAAAGGGATAGTTCACCCAAAAATGAAAATTCTGTCATCATTAATTTTACTCACTCTCATATTGTTCCAAACCTGTATTAATTTCTTTCTTCTGCTGAACACAAAATAAAATAAGATATTTTGAAGAATGTGGGCATAACCAAACAGTTGGTGGCTTTTTCAAAATATCTTCTTTTATTTTGTGTTCAACAGAAGAAAGAAACTCATACAGGTTTGGAACAATATGAGAGTGAGTAAATGATGACAGAATTTTCATTTTTGGTGAACTATCCCTTTAATGTTAATAATATATTTATTATTGTTATCTTCAGTTCTTACAGGTCCATCTAAACTGTTCATTTTATGTAATTATTTAAGTATTTATTTAAACATTGTCCATTCTATACATTTACATTTATTTTTTATATAAAAAGATACTGTTTATCATAAGTTATTTGAACCGAGGGGCCCCCAAATGAAATTCTGCTTAGGGCCCCATCAAAGCTAGGGCCGGCCCTGAAGGTCGTTGATCTGTTGTGAGAGCAAGTCCAGACGTTCGTCAGTCCGACGCTGGTGGGACTGGCGTAAAGTATGCAGATCCATCCGGAGATCAGCGATGGCCGATGCCAAATCAGCGATGGGCGTTGCTGATGCAGACGAGGGTTGCTGATGCACAGTCACTGGCATGATAGTTGTTGAATTGGCTACGCTGATGGCCAACTGTGCACGTTCACATTGACTGGCTATTTTTAAAGCACTGTCCAAAGTTACTGCTCCGTGTTCATGTATTTTCAATTGAAGTGCAGGATCTAAGCCAGTAACGAATCTACGAAAAATCTCACAATTTCGAGCCGTGACGTCATACTGAGGAAAAGCTTCAGTCACTAAGCTGGTGAGCTCAGCTGCATAAACTTCGAGAGGCTCCTGAGGTTTGCGGGGACGAGCATTCAAATACGTTTGGAACGTGGCCAAAAATGTTGCACGCCCAAAAACAGCACTTAAACTGGCCTTAGTCAGATCATAGTCCGCTTTAACAGCAGGGGAGAGAGACTGCCAATATGCAAATGCAGGTCCTGTAAGCTTAGCAGGAAGAAGTTTAGCTTTATCTGGTGGTGTGGCAGAGACGTTAAGTGCAACTTCAAACCTCTGTATCCATAAGCCAAACGGTTCAGCGTTATCGCCCGAAAAGGGGGCAGGAAGATCAATTTTGAAGGGCACATGTGAAGTTGTACCAGCCATCGCGTTCTGTGGTTGCGGCAGCTCCACGATATCATTTCCATCATCAGACATTTTGTGTGCGAGCAACGGAGAGAGGGGGGGAGAAAAAAAAAAAAAAAATCGCACGTAATCCGAACTTGCAAAAAATATAGCTCGTAAAATATTATGGACAATATAAACGTGCCTGCAGGTTGATGTGGCTATTTTACATTGTTCACAGTCAAGCAGAAAATGTCCGTACAGAAAACATAAAGATAAATAGCCAACCAGCGCTGCCACCAGTGTAATACTCGGATTTGTGTCTTGAGGAATCCGTGCTTACCGAGTATTATGCGTGGGTTCTTGGCTATTTTCTGTATCTGTTGTGGCCACCGGATAGAGGAGTCAGACCAAGACTTCTGTGCTCAGAACTCAGTGTTTATTTCGACATTTCTTTAACTGTGACTCTGAATCGTCCCACCCGATTACCATGTGCGTTCTTCCCGAACCATCTCTCCCGCGCTCTCTTCTCGTTCTCCCCTTATCCTCGCGATATCTCGCGTACAATCTAACTTTATTTAATTACGCTCGCGATATCTCGCGTACAATCTAACTTTATTTAAACCTTCCCATTTCAATTCTTACACACTATTTCCTAAATGCATATATTGTTATTTCTGATTGGCGGTGTTTATCTTTGTAATTTGGTGAAGATTAGTTATACAATGGAGTTCAGTATCGAAGCTTTTAGAATTTCACCTACTTTGCAGGCATTAGAGAAGTGTCGTAAATCTGATTTGCTTTTGGTAGCCGGTTTTTATTATATATCTGTTCCAAAGGCTGGGACAAAGCGGGAAATTAGAGAAACATTGTGTGAAAAGTTAGTGAGTATATGCGTTTTGGAAGGTGATGGAACCAGTCCAGGTTTTCCCCATGCCTAAGCAGGTGTGCAAGACGCGGAAGTTCCTTTTGGAGAATCTTTTGAGGTAAACGCTGTTCCTAATTCACTTGTAGGCTCAAATACTGAGGATTTTAGATTGGCAGTTAGACTAATTTGATTTAAAGAATTTGATTTAGAGGTGAAACAGCAAAAGCATAGTACACAGCTGTTAAAGATGAAGCAGTACGAGCTGGAAAGACAAGGCACAAGGCGTTTGTCGGTGAGTAACGTTACTTGTAAAGTTCCTATATCACCAATGACCGATACTGCTAATGTTAATTATTTTACGTTACCTACAGCAAATTCTAACGATTTTGACATTAGTATACAAATTAGATTGATTCCCACGTTTAGAGAAATGGAGGTTGGTTCATATTTTAACGCATTTGAATGCATATTTGCCGCTTTGCATTGGCCTAGAGAAATTTGGCCGCATTTGCTTCGGAAAGGCTCAAGAAGTTTGTGCTGCATTGTCACTTGAAGAGAGTCTTAATTACGATTCTTTAAAAGCATTAGTGCTCAGAGCTTATGAATTAATGAAAAGGCGACTCTTTTTGATAAGTGGTGCCAATCCAGTAAGATATTTGATTTTGTGAAGCTTTGTGAATTAGTGTTGCTTGAAGATTTCAAGAATTCGTTGTCCAATAAAACCGGTGCATCTGAATGATCAGAAGGTGACCACACTTTCGCAGGCCGCTGTTTGTGTAGATGAATTTGTTCTAATGCGTAAAAAATATTTTTTTTCCACCTAATCGTAGGGAAAATTCTCAAATTAGTGTGGGTAAAAATATAAGATATTTGAAACCTTCAGTTACAATTCAAGTAGAAACTTGTGAATGCTTCTACTGCAATGAATTTGGTCATTTGATTGCGGTTTGTCCGGTACTGAAAAAGAGAAATCAGTCGTTAAAAGGGGATAATCCTAAAAGTGTTGGTTTCGTTTGTGTACAATCGAAAATAACTACAATGAACTAAAGGTTGATCCACTTTATGATCCAGTTAGTTTCGATGGTATGGTGTCTTTCATTGATCAAAAAGAAACAAAACCAATTCGAACTTTCCGTGACACCAGATCAACTCAGTCATTTATACTTGATAGTGTGTTACTGTAAGAGCCATATGTTATTTGTTTTCTATTTAGATGTGGAATAAATAATTATGTGTGTTAAACAATTGTAAAATAATTATAAAAGTAAATAATTTAATAAGTGTATTTCATTTCATATTGACGATGATGTAATTTCTGGAAAAGATCGCTAGTCTTTGTGAAGCAACGGTGGACCGTGTAACATTTTTCCAGTTAATTTTGTTGTTAAACTTTATCTAAAGAAAGTTTCTGGACTACGGAATGTTATTCGAGTTCAAATCATGTTCACACAAGAAGGATTGATGAAAATTTAGAAGCATTGCTATCACAAAGAAAATAAAAAAACTTGCTGTGGATATGGAGAACGAAAGTGAAAGTGCGCGGGTGGCACGCATTTGAATTGACGGCAAAAACACCATCAACGGAATCATTGTCTGTGGATGAACACTGAAATGTTTCACGATCGTGGACTATGAATAATGGACAGTGCTTTATTCTCCAGTGGATTTAAAACTGCGTCACAGAGAAGAACGTCGCTACTTGTTTAAGTTCCGCTATTTAAACGAGGTAAAGGACTTTTAAATCAGCTATAAAATGAATGCAATGCATGTTTGAAGAAGTTGAAATGCATACGATTGATATGGAAAGGTATTGTGCATACTTTTAATCGTCTGCAAGCAGTTTGTGCATTCATGTAAATAAGATGGCTGAAGGGGGAGAGGATGTTGCCGTTTTTGTACACAAGAGGCCGCTTAAACCCACTGAAAGAGCGTTAGAAGAGCAGCTTCACAGACACATTGTACTAAGAAGAGCGAAATTATCTGCTCTAACCAGTAAAAGCAAAGCCATTGAAAAGTTGATGATTGATGAGGAAAATCTGCAGAATGTACAAGAGTTGATGCAACTTGACTGCACAATTGCTAACTGAGTTTACTGAGTTAAATCTGCAAGTTTAAGATCTTTTGCCTGAAGATGAAAAGATTGCAGATCAACAAAATTGGTTTCAGCCTAAAATGGATTCCCTGAGACTTTTTGAAAAACTGGATTGCTGCTGTTGGTGATAAAAAAGGTCAAAATGACAATCTTGATATGGAGGATGATGTTAGTCCTCACGACAGTGCCTCACAGGTATCTGCGAACAAGAGTGAATCTAAAAAGAAGCATGATTCAGATATTGAAAGTGGATCAGTTTCCTCCTCAGTATCGTCAGCTTGTGCACGAGAAGAATCGAAACGTGCAGCTCTGCTAGCAAGGGCAGCATCCCTGAAGAAAAAGCAACAACTTGAAATTGAAAAGATGCAGCTCAGAGCAAAAATGGAGGAACTTGAAATAGAAACAGCTCTTGCAGAAAGCAATGCTAAATTAAAGGTCCTGAAAGAGTATGAACGATCAGATGATGGCAGAAGCAGCATACAATCTAAACCAAGAAGGAGTATCCACCAGAAGCAGTCAGAGCTGAAAACAGAGCAGAGTGACGATTTACCAGGTCATTCATCTGTGGCGAAAAGTAAAACGAACACCATCTCAAATCCAGTGTTACGTGCACCACCACAGTTAGACACATTACTTGACTGAACTGCTAGTGAAACAGCAAAGACAAATTCAGCTTCCAAGTAAACACATCCAAGTGTTTACTGGTGATCCATTGACTTTCAAATCCTCCATCAGGTCCTTTGAGCATACCATAGAGCACAAGATAGACAATGAAAAGGACAAGTTATATTACCTTGAACAATACACCGCCGGAGAGCCACAAGAGATAGTAAGAAGCTGTGAATATATGCCATCAAGCAGAGGTTTCAAGGAAGCAAAACAGTTGCTCCAAAGGCATTATGGAGATGAGCTAATCATAGCAAGTGCTTACATTGATAAAGCTTTAAAGTGGCCTCAGATCAAGTCTGATGGAGGTAAATCTTTGAGTGCATATGCTCTGTTCCTGATTGGTTGTCAGAATACAATGGAAGATGGAGAATTAATGGAGGAAATGGACAATCCTACCAATATGAGAGTTACACTTTCAAAGCTACCATACAAGATGAAAGAAAGGTGGAGATCAGAAGCTTACGACATCAAAAAGCGAAAAGGAGTAAGAGCAAGATTTACTCATTTAGTTGACTTTATTGATCGTCAAGCTGAAGTGGCCATGGATCCTCTCTTCGGTGACATACTGGATCATCGCAATGTTGTAACAGCAAAGGTGAATCAGAAAGAAAGGTTTCCTACTAAAAAAGGGATAACAAAGAGCAGCTTTGCAACCAATATTTGCATGGAGGAAAGAAGACCTCAAATTGTGTTAAGGAAACAGGTCAGTCCACCCAAGAGCCTCAATGCCTTTGAAAAACCATGTATGTTTTGTACAAAGGATCATGCTCTTGAATCATGCAGTGAAATAAAAGAGCAGCCACATAAGGTACGTGTGGTGTTCCTGAAGTCTAAGGGCTTATGTTTTGGATGCTTAATTCAAGGCCATCTTAGCAAGACTTGCAAAAAGAGAATGGAATGTAAAGAATGTTCCCCAAAACACCCAGACATTCTACACATTACCAATTCTACACATTATGTAGAATGAGAACCAAAAAGGTACAAAAGATATTGAAACACCAGACAAGAAGATCTCAGATGTGAAGTCGATGTTTTATCAGGTTAGGGTTCCCGAGGAGGACGCAGATCTGCTTCGCTTTCTTTGGTGGCCAGAGGGCAATTTGAATGCACCTATAGAATAATGGTGCACTTATTCGGAGCCACTTCATCTAGCTGCGCCTCTTATGCATTGAAAAGGACTGCAGAGGACAGAAAAGAAGTAGCATCTCCAAAGGCTGTTGAAACAGTTATGCACAATTTTTACGTGGATGATTGAAATCTGTGTCTACAGAACAAGCAGCAATTGACTTGGCAAGTGATGTTCGGAAGTTGTGTGCTGAAGGAGGTTTCTGCTTAACCAAGTGGGTATCAGAGAAAGACCCAGAAAAACAAGTGTCCCTTCTAAAGGGATCAAATGCAATAAAACAGATCAACAATGGAGAACAAGTCACTGAGCCTGGAAAACTTGAATCAAGCAGAAATTCAGCTCATTCAATTCAGTCAGAAGCAACAATTTCAGGAAGAAATTGAGGCTCTGAGAAAGAATATTCCAATCAAGAAAAGAAGTCAGCTGTTCAAGCTTGACCCTGTACTTCAGGATGGGATACTAAGAGTGGGAGGTAGGCTCAACAGAGCTGCAATGTCAGAGGAATCCAGACATCCTGCAATCCTCTCAAAAGGCTCCAGGATTTCAACTCTAATTCTAAATGATATTCATCAAAGATATGGACACTGTGGTCGAAACGGCATGCTATCTACTCTCCGACAAAAGTTCTGGATCCCCCAAGCCAACTCAGCGATTCGAAAATTTATCCATAAATGTGCAATTGTCGCAGACTTAATGGAAGAGTTGGTGAGCAAAAAATGGCAAACTTGCCAAAAGACCACTTGTTACCTGATAAACCCCCTTTCACGAATGTGGGGATCGATTACTTTGCACCCTTTGATGTAAAACGGGGCCGGAGTACTGTAAAAAGGTATGGAGTGTTGTTCACTTGCCTAACAATCAGAGCAGTACACATTGAGATAGCTGATAGTTTGAACACTGATTCATGCATAAACACTTTGAGGCATTTTATAAGTAGAAGAGGACAGGTGTCAGTCATGCGCTCAGACAACGGTACAAATTTTGTCAGCGCAGAAAGAGAATTGCGAGAAGCACTGAGAAACCTGGACCATAACAAAATTGAAAACGTCACGCTACAGAAAGGGATTAAGTGGATTTTCAACAGTCCAGCTGCTTCTCATCAAGGTGGGGTTTGTGAGCGTCAAATCCGTACTGTAAGAAAGATACTCGGTGCTCTCTTAACCCTCTGAGGTCTGAGGGTATCGCCGGCGATACCACCGTGGTTTTTTTCTTATCAGTGTGAAAGAAACTCAAAGTACTCCGTCAATGTTGCACATACAATTAAGAGTTATACACCATTTTAATCTGTGGAATATCTTCTTTCATTTGTGTACACTCAGAGCAAAAAGAAAATGTTGTGCTTTTTGTAAAATAAAGAAAACTAACATGATGCGTGATCTCTCGTCTCCCTCTGAACGAAGTCCAATCTGATAGTTCTCAGAAAATGAACTGTAACTTAGTGAATACTAATCACAAAAAAATTACACTTATGTCTAAAAAAACGTTAAGATGTCAGGTTTTAAAACATGTAAGTCAAATCGAAAACAAACCTTCTGTGTTTATGTAATCTGTATGAAAAGAGAGCCATGTCAGAAGTCTGTGATTCAGCTCATTATCCGCTAATGCGGCCACACCCACGGAGCCAGCGTTATTCAGACGCAAATTCAGTCAATACATGCATACATCATCTCAATCGTGTATTTATTGTCTTGAAAAGTGTTTTGAATAGCCATATTTAGCGATCTCTTGCCTCTGTTAGTTCCTTGATTGTCACATGATATGCCTCTTCTTTTACTGAGGCATTTGTGGACAAAAGGGGCAGAGCGCCCTCCGGCTGCAAGTATGAATTAAAAACACAGCATCCAGCGCTCATAATGATTACAATAAATATAGAATAATAAATATTACTCCTCTGTATAGAAAATTGATATAAACATATGAGAATCCATCAATATTTCTCCAAATGTGTATGTTTTTAAGCATATTAAGAAATTATGGTCAATATAAGATTTTAAGAGTCAAAATGTGAAGCTTGAGTCTTAGATCTTTTTAATGATGTATAGTTTGTCAACTGCACATCAACATTTAGGCTCTATAATATAGAAAATATAGTAGCCTATATGAAATGCCCTAGAGGTAGGAATGTTCAGATGCTTTGCATCACAGAAATACATTATATTTTAAAGTATATTAAAATAGAAAACCATTATTTGGTTAGAGACTTGAGACTTCTTTTAAAAACATTTGTCACGGTTCATGAATCCGCTGTCTCATTCTGGTGTCTGTGTGGTTCTGTGGTGTGTCACCTGATTGTTCGTGTGGGCGTCGCCGCTGATTATCTGATCAGCGGCAGCTGTTCGCAATTACACCTGCCTATATAATGCCTTGTCTTTCGTCTCATGTTTGTCAGATCGTTGTGTGGAGTCCTGGTGTTAGTGTCCCGTGTTTGCTCGTTTTTGTATGTTCCTTGGATTGGATTTCTCGTCTTTGTTTCCTGTTTCCTGTTTCCTCGTTGGATCGTTCTCTGGATTTCACCCACGGATTCACTCGGCACAGTTTCATGGACACACTTCACCAGTCACCATTCATCAGGACTCTCATCACCCATCGAGGTCCCTGCGTCACCACTCTCCTGCTGTGTTCGTTGTGTCTTACCTGTGACTGACCATCTGTGTGTGAAGCTCTTAATAAAGAGATTAACTTGCAATTGCATCCGTCGTTCTTTACGTGACAACATTATAATGGCAATGTGTTCAATCTTTTGACTGGTACTGTAATTTAACATAGGCCTATACAAAATTTTCTTCATATCATGTGCAATAATACGTGCATGCATGAGATCACAAAAATCATGTTTTTTTTTTTTTTGTCCTGAGTGGACTTTAATCCTGTTATCAGCATGATCACAGAGGGTTTTTTTCACAGCCTACCTGACTGAAAGGCCTCATTAATATGCAAGTCATTTCAGGTCATTATTATGCAATTCTTTTGTCTTCTCAGATGAGAATCACCCATTATTCATGATGATTCACGCCTCCACACATACTGTGTTTCTTGACCAAAAGTGTCTTAGAAAATTTAAATCTCTCTATTGTTTTATATGAAGGAGTAGGAAGGATAATTTTTACTTCATTCTGAAGCAAAAACTCTAGTCTAAAAACCTGCAATACCCAAATTCCTTGTGAACACAGTTTTAATAGATTTTTTTGGCCTTATTTCAGTGACTTAAGTTTTTTGTTTTTTCAATAACCACGCATAAACGTTATTCCTTCAAAAAACACAAACATGTACATACATGTTCCTCACATATTATTGTAGCCTAGTTTGTGCTGAATACAGTGTAATGACACTTTTGTCATTAATATGTTTATGAACACCTGAAAAAAGCACAAATGTCAGGGCATGTCAAAACTTCTCCAGGGCCCCAAAAATCCTCAGACCCCTGAGGGTTAAGGGAACAGACTATCACTGATGACAGTCTTCATACCATCATGTGTGAGGTGGAAAGCATCATCAACAATAGACCAATAACTAGTACCTCAGAAGATCCAAATGACCTTGAGCCTCTGACGCCAAACCATTTACTGTTGTTGAAAACTAAACCCAGCTTACCACCAGGTGTCTTTAACAAGGAGGACCAATATGCAAGAAAATGTTGGAGACAAGTCCAGTATCTCGCCGATTTGTTCTGGAGCAGGTGGACTCATGAGTACCTGCCCATTCTTCAGGAACGCAGTAAATGGTCAAGATTTAAAAGGAACTTTGAACCTGGTGATGTGGTGTTAGTTGTGGACAGTTCTTCCCCCCGCAATTCTCCAGTGGAACTGTACGCCGTGTAAAGTTAAAGACCAAAACAAATGTACTGGAGAGACCTGTAAATAAACTGTGCTTAATTCAAAAGGCAATTTAAGCATGAAGACTAACTAAGAACTATCAAAAGTAAAGGTAACTAAAGAAAAATGTGGAAGAACTAAGTAGTTATTTCTTATTCATAAATGTTTAAATTTAATGGCTCTTAGTATTAATGTATATAATAATTGTTTGGTTTTTTGCCCAACCAATTAGGGGCCAGATGTGCAAGAGCCATATGTTATTTGTTTTCTATTTAGATGTGGAATAAATAATTATGTGTGTTAAACAATTGTAAAATAATTATAAAAGTAAATAATTTAATAAGTGTATTTCATTTCATACAGTTGTGGCCAGAATTATTAGACCCCTTCATAAATATGATCAAAGATGACTCTAAAAATAAATCTGCATTGTTTATCCTTTTGATCTTTAATTCATAAAATTAGCAAAAATCTAACCTTTCATTGAAGGTAAAGAATTGAAAGTGGGGGGAAAATAGCATTAAGAAATAAATGTTTTTCTCCAAAACACGTTGCCCACAATTATTAGCACCCCTAGAATTTTTTATGAGTAAAATATCTCTGAAGTATATTCCCATTCATATTTAAATTTTTTTAGCTCACCAGGGTGATCATGAACATGAAATTGTCCAGCCATGACTTCCTGTTGCACAGGAGTATAAACATGAAGAAACACAAATGCCAAATTCCCTTAATCATTCATCACATTGTGAAAAACCAAAGAATATAGTTCTGATGTGTAGCAAATGATTATCGAGCTTCACAAAATAGAAAGTGGCTGTAAGAAAATAGCTGAAGCATTGAAAATCCCCATTTCCACTATCAGGGCAATAATTGAGAAGTTCCAATCAACTAAAGATGTTACAAATCTGACTGAAAGAGGACGTGTGTCTAAATAATCCTAATGCATAGTGAGGAGGAAAGTTTGAGTGGCCAAAGACTCTCCAAGGATCACAGCTGGAGAATTGCAGAGATTAGTTGAGTCTTGAGTCTCAGAAAGCCTTAAAAAAAATAGTCAAAAGCACCTACATCCCCACAAGATGTTCGGGAGGGTTTCAAGAAAAATCCTCTGCTCTCATCCAGAAACAATCTCCAGCATATTCAGTTGTCAGTCAAGACTGGAACTTCAAACGGGACCGGCTTCTATGGTCAGATGAAACTAAAAAAAGAGCTTTCTGGCAGCAAACCCACCAGATGGGTTTGGTGCACACATGGATAAAAAGTGCCCCATGTCCACAGTTAAATATACTGCTGGATCTTTAATGTTGTGGGCCTATTTTTGTGCTGGAGGTCCTGGACAACTTGTTCAGATATATCGTATCATGGATTCTATCAAATACTAACAGATAAAAAATCAAAACCTGACCGCTTCTGCTAGAAATCTTATAATGGGCTGTGGTTGGATCATCCGTCGGGACAATGATCCAAAACAAACATCAAAACCAGCACAAAAATGTGTCACTGAGCACAAAATGAAGCTTCTGACATGGCCATCCCAGTCCCCTGACATGAACCCTAAAAAGAATGAATGGAGTGAACTGAAGAGAAGAAGCACCAACATGGAGCTGGAATCTGAAGGATCTGGAGAGATTCTGTATGAAGGAATGATCTCTGATCTCTTCTCAGGTGTTCTCCAAACTCATCAGGCATTATAAAAGAAGACTCAGAGATGTTCTCTTGGCAAAAGGAGGTTGCAAAAAGTATTGAAAAAAAGGGTGCTAATAATTGTGGGCAACGTGTTTTGGAGAAAAACATTTATTTCTTAATGTTATCCCCCCCCCCCACACTTTCAATTCTTTACCTTCAATGAAAGGTTAGATTTTTGCTAATTTTATAAATTAAAGATCAAAAGGATAAACAATGCAGATTTATTTTTAGAGTCATCTTTGATCATATTTATGAAGGGGTCTAATAATTCTGGCCACAACTGTATTGACGATGATGTCATTTCCGGAAAAGATTGCTAGTCTTTGTGAAGCAATGGTGGAGCGAAATAGTTTTTTGTCCATGTAACATTTTTCCAGTTAATTTTGTTATTAAACTTTATCTAAAGAAAGTTTCTGGACTACGGAATGTTATTCGAGTTCAAATCACACTCACGCAAGAAGAAACAGGACTGATGAAAATTTAGAAGGATTGCTATCACAGTTACCATTTTCTAAAGATTCCTCATGTAATTCAAATGTCTTGATTCAAGGTATTGAGCTGGGAATACTTGAAGTACCTCTACATTATGTACATTCAGTCTGACAGTCTGGCCCTGTCAAAATTGCTGTATGTCCTCAGTTGCCTATTAGAGGAACTGATTTGATCCTCGTCAATGATTTTGCTGGAGAAAAAGTGTTGTCACATCCTGAGGTGATCAATGATCCGATTTGTGAACCTCAAAGTAGAGACCTGCGCGAAGCGTATTTTTCAGTCCCACGCCCACCCACTCCCACAGGATTCTGTCCCACTCCCGCAACAAAATGTTATCTTGTCCTGCTCCCACCCGCAACATTCATTTTTGCGGGAGTCCCGCAAATCATTTTATTCTCCCGCAACCTGTACACAATAGCATCTTACCGTCTGCGCCTGCAGGTGCCCATCAAATCTTGTCCCCTCGTCGCACTCTTTTGCATTGGGTGAGTGCAGGTCTCTACCTCAAAGTCCAAAAGACTTGGCTTCTGAATTCCTCTGTTTCCTATGTGCGCAGTTACGCAAACACAAGCTCATAAGTTTGGAGATGTAGTAGGTCTTTCCAATAGTTTTTTGAATTTGACTAACAATGTTGATGATCTCTTAAGTCTTCTGATATTCCTGTATTAAAGCACTCTAAGCCGCTGTCCATGCATTCGAGTGCTGAAGTTGACCTGTCGTTGTTCATCAACAGAGAAACATTGGTCACTGAACAACAACAGGATGTTTCTCTTTCTCATTGCCGAATGTCAGTGGTGGGGAAAGACGATTTAGATGAAAGCCCTATTGCTTATTTCTGGGATGATGGACTCATGCGCAAGTGATCATCCATTGTTTCTGGATCTGAATGTAATTCAATTTTCAGATCGTGGTACCGGTTAACTCACGTCCTCAAGTTTTGAATTTTGCTCATGATTACAATTTTTCTGGTCATTTGGGTATTACGAGACATATAAGCGCATCCTAAGACATTTTGGCCTGGTTTGAAATCAGATGTAGCGAAATATTGTCGCTCTTGTCATGTGTGAGCCAAATAAGATTATTCCTCCTGCTCCTCTGTGTCCTATTCCTGTTTGTGGGAGAACCATTTGAACATCTCACACTAGATTGTGTTGGTCCATTGCCTAAAACAAAAATTGGGCATCAATATTTACTCACAATGATGTGTACAGCTACTTGTTTTCCAGAGGCTGTACCATTTACACTCACTGAGTACTAAGGCCATTCTCTGATCTTTGATTAAATTCTTTTCTACTTTTGGGTTGCCAAAAATAGTACAGATTGACCAAGGATCTAACTTTATGTCCAGAGTGTTTAAACAAGTTTTGACTCAACTGAATATAAAACATCATGTGGCTAGTGCCTATCATCCAGAGTCACAAGGCACTCTGGAAAGATTTCACCAGACTTTGAAGTCTATGTTACGTACTTATTGCACTGACTCTGCAAAAGACTGGGGCAAAGGCTTACCATTATTGTTGTTTGCTATATGTGAAACCACACAAAAATCTTTGGGTTTCAGTCCAGCAGACTTGATTTTTGGACATACTGTCCAAGGTCTGCTAAAAGCTTTTGAAATATAAGTGGATGTCTAATTTGACTAATGTGTTGGATTATGTGAGCTCATTTTGTGAGCGTTTGCATAAAGTTTGTGATCTAGCTCATATCTCATTATCGTCTACCCAGGCGAAAATGAAAGCCCATTTTGATCAAAAGTCTGTTTCTCTCTGTTTTCGGAAAGGTGAAAAAGTCTAAGTTTTGCTACCAATTTAGGGATCTGCTCTGCAAGCACATTTCTACAGTTGTTGTCGAGTCTTAGCTCAGTGAGACCGACTATGTGATATGCACACTTGACAGAAGGAAGACCCATGTGTGTCATATGTGACCCGCTCTGGCGAAATGAGTCGGAAGTCGCAACGTTCTATTTTAAGATATGGGCTAATAATGTGGAAAAACAATGAAAAAAATAGATTTTTTTTTTTTTAAGCTAATTTCAAAGAACAGACTTTCAAAAATAATCTCCCAAAGTTTCGTAGTCCAGATAATTGAGTAAAGGTATTTAAATGGCTATTAAATTTGACATGGTTTTACTAAATTCGCTGGAAATGAACTTCTCAACTCCTCTCGTCACTTATAAGCATTTCCCGGTATCCCCTGAAACGTCATTATCTCTGCTCTACAAATATGGTGTTACATGTTGTATAGAACCAATCGAACAGCTTAGAAATGTAAACACACTGACCTAAACGCTGATTTTTAACAATGGGAAGCCCCGTTTCGACTGGCAGGCACGCGATCGGTCCAGCCATCCTCCTGTCAGACTAGCGCGCCTTATAAAATAAAACTCCCATTTGTGTGTCTCTCTTTAAAAGCCAATAAAAATTTAATCCATATAGGTAGCACAAAAATTCTTTTTGCATACAAAACCAAAGACTTTAAACTTTCATATCAAGCCTCCAACATGCTTCTGTTGTGTTGTTTTCACCCTCTGATGAGTCTGAGTAATATGCGTTTACAACAAAAATAGCAGCAGCTAACTGAATACAAGTATGTATATTTCACGTGCTCATAACTTCATGAAAAATGCACAGATCATAAAAATGGCACAACAATATTTAAAGCCGATTCTCAAGATTAAAATGAATCCAAAATCAATATAATATATTGCGATGATCACAAGATATTACTCACGGAATGATTTAACATACTTAGCTAAAAACATGTCTCTCATCTCTCCGGGATGCAGTGTGTATCCAGTGTTCTCAGAACCATTCATGTTCGTTTTCCAACGTGGAATAACACAAAATAGATATCATTTTAAAGCTTAGAATCTCATCCTTTTAATGCATCTAACCATTTTGAAAAACTCCTAACGAGTGCTGAGAAGCACCTCTAAACCGGAGTTTACCGCCCATTGGCACCACCTGGCTGCGGAAAAAATGAACAACAATTTTTCAAACTATTCTTTATGCTATCACCACGAAATTTGAACCAGATGCAGCTCACATATAGGAGAGCATCACCAAAAAATATTTTTTTTAGCGATTTTATTGTGTTCCTGAGTTATTCCATGTCAAATAATAAAAAAGAAAAATGATTTAAAAAAAAAAAAGTATACATAATTTTGTCTTTTATCAGCTGTTTCTCAGCAAGAAAATGTCCAAATGTAATGTAATTTATATTTTCTTAAAATGTTTTCTATCAAATGATACCTACCTTTTGACTCTCCTTGCTAGAGTTTTGGAGTTATGAGTCTTTACTTTTGTGTGTGTCGCTCAGAAAAAAAGAAAAGAAAAAAAAAAGAAAAAAAAACTCTAAAAAAGCCTTCAGGTCTTAAAGGTTTAATTCAAATAAATACTTTCAAATAATTTGAGCTTCAACCTGGTTTAGCATTTATATATATAAAAATGTCTTTGGTCAAATTAAGCTGTAAAATAAATAGTTTATCCCTTTAAATGCAATGGATTTTGAAAGATATCAACAAAAAAACAGGCAAAAAAAACTTTAAAAGCGATTTTCTCAGGTTTTCAATTGGAAAAAGAGGGCAGACGACCATAATTCAAATGGGTATATCTTTAAAACCATTCAAGGTATGACTTTGACTATATCATTATATATCAATATCATTTTAAAGCTTATTGTCTCATCTTTCCATTGATACCAAAATCTCAATTTTGAAATTTGGGTCACTGTGACTCATTTTGCTGGATCAGGTCACATATTAATATGTTGAAACCGAATGTGATGTGAGACAATGACAAAGAATCTAATAGCCCTATTGTTTCAGTTGCTTCTGTGCATTCAACATATTGTCCAGATGAGGATGGTTTGACTCTACAAAATATTCCTGTGACTGGTATGCGATTGCAGAATTCACAAATTCTGGCAGATTTAGAATCATTTCTGTCATATCTGCCTGATATACAGTCTCACTCTGCTCTTTTCTCAGATGTACCTTCTCGTACTACTGCTGCATATCACGATATTGAGGTAGGAGATCATTCTCCGATTAAGCAGCATGCTTATCATTTAACCCTCAGGGGTCTGAGGCTGATTTGGGGCCTGGAGAAGTTTTGACATGCCCTGACATTTGTGCTTTTTTCAGTTGTTCATAAACATATTAATAACAAAAGTGTCATTACACTGTATTCAGCACAAACTAGGCTACAATAATATGTAAGGAACATGTATTTACATGTTTGAATTTTTGAAGGAATAACGTTTATGCGTGGTTATTGAAAAAACAAAAAACTTAAGTCACTGAAATAAAGCCAAAAAATATATATTAAATCTGTGTTCACAAGACTTCTGGGTATTGGAGGTTGTAGACTGGAGTTTTGCTTCAAAATTATGTAAAAATTATCATTCCTACTCCTTCATATAAAACAATAGAGAGATTTAAATTTTCTAAAACATCTTTGGTCAAGAAACACAGTTTGCGTGGAGGCGTGAATAATCATGAATAATGGGTGATTCTCACCTGAGAAGACAAAAGATCCTCATAAAAGAGCTCTAATGACCTGCATAAATAATGAGGCCTTTCAGTCAGATAGGCTTTGAAAAAACCCTCTGTTGATCATGTCTCAAGCTCATCATAATGTAAATCAAACAACAGAAAAAACAGCAATACTGTGAAATATTATTACAATTTAAAATAATGGTATTCTATTATTAAAATATAATGCATTTCTATGATACAAAGTGTCTGAACAGTTACAGTTGTGGCCAGAATTATTAGACCCCTTCATAAATATGATCAAAGATGACTCTAAAAATAAATCTGCATTGTTTATCCTTTTGATCTTTAATTGATAAAATTAGCAAAAATCTAACCTTTCATTGAAGGTAAAGAATTGAAAGTGTGGGGGGGAATAACATTAAGAAATAAATGTTTTTCTCCAAAACACGTTGCCCACAATTATTAGCACCCTTTTATTCAATACTTTTTGCAACCTCCTTTTGCCAAGAGAAAATCTCTGAGTCTTCTTCTATAATGCCTGATGAGTTTGGAGAACACCTGAGAAGAGATCAGAGATCATTCCTTCATACAGAATCTCTCCAGATCCTTCAGATTCCAGCTCCATGTTGGTGCTTCTTCTCTTCAGTTCACTCCATTCATTCTCTTTAGGGTTCATGTCAGGGGACTGGGATGGCCATGTCAGAAGCTTCATTTTGTGCTCAGTGACACATTTTTGTGCTGGTTTTGATGTTTGTTTTGGATCATTGTCCCGACGGATGATCCAACCACAGCCCATTATAAGATTTCTAGCAGAAGCGGTCAGGTTTTGATTTTTTATCTGTTAGTATTTGATAGAATCCATGATACGATATATCTGAACAAGTTGTCCAGGACCTCCAGCACAAAAATAGGCCCACAACATTAAAGATCCAGCAGTATATTTAACTGTGGACATGGGGCACTTTTTATCCATGTGTGCACCAAACCCATCTGGTGGGTTTGCTGCCAGAAAGCTCTTTTTTAGTTTCATCTGACCATAGAAGCCGGTCCCGTTTGAAGTTCCAGTCTTGACTGACAACTGAATATGCTGGAGATTGTTTCTGGATGAGAGCAGAGGATTTTTCTTGAAACCATTAGGATGATTTAGACACACATCCTCTTTCAGTCAGATTTGTAACATCTTTAGTTGATTGGAACTTCTCAATTATTGCCCTGATAGTGGAAATGGAGATTTTCAATGCTTCAGCTATTTTCTTACAGCCACTTTCTATTTTGTGAAGCTCGACAATCATTTGCTACACATCAGAACTATATTCTTTGGTTTTTCACAATGTGATGAATGATTAAGGGAATTTGGCATTTGTGTTTCTTCATGTTTATACTCCTGTGCAACAGGAAGTCATGGCTGGACAATTTCATGTTCATGATCACCCTGGTGAGCTAAAAAAATTTAAATATGAATGGGAATATACTTCAGAGATATTTTACTCATAAAAAATTCTAGGGGTGCTAATAATTGTGGGCAACGTGTTTTGGAGAAAAACATTTATTTCTTAATGCTATTTTCCCCCCACTTTCAATTCTTTACCTTCAATGAAAGGTTAGATTTTTGCTAATTTTATGAATTAAAGATCAAAAGGATAAACAATGCAGATTTATTTTTAGAGTCATCTTTGATCATATTTATGAAGGGGTCTAATAATTCTGGCCACAACTGTATGCATGTATTGACTGAATTTGCCTCTGAATAGCGCTCCCTCCGTGGGCGTGGCCGCATTAGCAGATAATGAGCTGAATCAAGGACTTCTGACATGGCTCTCTTTTCATACAGATTACATAAACACAGAAGGTTTGTTTTCGATTTGACTTACACGATTTAAAACCTGACATTTCAAAGTTTCTTTAGACACAAGTATAATTTTTTTGTGATTAGTATTCACTAAGTTACAGTTCATTTTCTGAGAACTATCAGATTGGACTTCGTTCAGAGGGAGACGAGAGATCATGCATCATGTTAGTTTTCTTTATTTTATAAAAAGCACAACATTTTGTTTTTACTCTGAGTGTACACAAATAAAACAAGATATTCCACAGATTAAAATGGTGTGTAGCTCTTAATTGTATGTGCAACATTGACGGAGTATTTTGAGTCTCTTTCACACTGGTTAGAAAAAAAACGCGGTGATCACGCCGGCGTGACCGCCGACCCTAGGGAGTTAAATCTAACTAAACGTTAATGCAATCTGAGATAAAGTATCTTCTTGACAATGGTAATAGTAACAGTCCATGGAGTTCACCATGTCTGCTTGCCCCTAACAGTGATTCGTTCAGTTCAACTGTGTGGATAAATTGGGTTTGGCTGTGTTTGTTACTAAATTGGACTTGCTTAAGGGTTACTGGCAGGTACCCTTAACACCTCGGGCTGCGAAATACTACTAGAGTACACCGTTATGGCTTTCGGCCTTCGAAATGCTCCGGACACATTTCAGCGCCTTATGAGTTCTGTATTAGCCGATGTATCTAACTGTGAGGCATATTTAGATGACATTGTGATTTATTCCTCCACTTGGGATGATCATTTAAAAACCCTTCACACTGTCTTTGACCCTTCACACTTTGTCGTTTGCAAAGGGCTTCGCTTACAGTTAACCTCACAAAATGTGAGTTTGGTAAAGCCACTGTAACTTGGGAAAGCAGGTGGGTCAATTCTCCCAGTTTCTGCCAAAGTGCAAGCTATCCTAGATTTTCCTATGCCCAGAATTAAAAGATAACTGAGATGGTTCTTAGGCATAGTGGGTTATTACCGTGGGTTTTGTCCCAATTTTTCAGATGTTGTTTTGCCTCTTACAAATTTGCTTGGTCAATCTCAATTTTGTTTGGTCTGATTTGTGTCAAACAGCTTTTGAATCGGTTAAATTTTTTATGTAGCACCCCTGTTAATTGCCCCGAATTTTGTGTTGCCTTTCAAAATTGATGTGGATGCTAGCACTACTGTAGCTGGTGCTGCGCTCTTACAAGAAGATAAGCACGGCATGGATCATCCCGTGTGCTACTTTTCGAAAAAGTTTCTGAAACATCAGCTGCATTATAGTACTATCGAAAAAGAAGCTCTAGCATTATTACTATATCTTCAACACTTTGAAGAGTACGTTGGCTCCATTTCATTGCCAGTGAAGGTTTTTACTAATCATAATCCAATAACCTTTCTTGCAAGAATTCGAAACTCTAATCAATGCATTATGCGGTGGGCATTGATCGTACAAGAGTTTGTTATCTGAAAGGAAAAGAAAATGTGTAAGCAGATGCATTGTCACACTCTGTATAGGGATGATGTTTATTCTTAGTAGGGGGTGGGGTGTTATGGAATTGTGTAATTCTGTATATTATGTTTCTGTATATTATGTTTTGATTCTGTATATTGCGTTCAGATTTGGGTATATTTTGTTTTTTTTTCTGTTATTGCTATTTCTATGTGTGTTCTTTTTTATTTGTTTGTAGGATCCCGTAATCAGCTGTGGGATGGCTCCACCTCTCTCTGCAGGGATTGGATCATGACGATTGATTGAGGGTTTAAAACCATCTTTTCCGCTCCCTGAAGTGGAGCTGTTGCGATTCCGGGCTGGTCGCACTTCTGTCTCCTCTCCAGCCACCAGACCACACTTATACATTATTCCGATTCTGTTACATTCTTTTCTTTTCAGTGACGGTGTTCTGTTGGGTTGACCTGCCCTTTTCTTTGAAATTATGTTTGCTCTGTTTTTCTTAGTGTAGTTAGGGTAATTTGTTGGATTTTGATTTGGATATTTTGAGGGAAGTTAGTTTGGATCTTTTTGTTTATTACCTGTTTTGTTTGTTATTTTGGGCCTTGGGTCTTCCTGATATTTATACACACACTGGTTTATGTTACCCTGGAAATTCTCAAATGTTTATTTTCTTAATCTTTTTTTTCATCTTAATAAAACGTTAATTGTTTTTGAATCTTGAATTCAGTGGTTTCTTTTTGGTCTGATGACTGGACGGGGGGAGGCATTTTTCTTTTTCTTTTTATTTGTTATGATTTAACCTAGATGGATCGCAATATCACAACATTAATATGTTCCTGAGACTTAAGCAGTTAATAGTAGTAACTGAAGAGTTAATTTAGTACTACTCGTTTGCAGGCACGTGCACAGGTAGGGCTCAACCTGTGCAGATCACATGCCCTTTTTGTCCTTACACTCCGAAGTGCCCTTTTTTTGGAGGTGTTTTATTTTATTTATTCATTTTCTTCAATAAATCAATGCTATTGGTCACCCTTTAAGCATGTCTGACTGATTTACAAATATATTTAGCCTAATAAAAGGTATTAAAAAGAGCTTGTGACAAAATCGTTTTGGTTCCGCTCAAACTGTCAGTCAAACCTCTTAACTCCACCCCCTGAGTGCCGCGAACTGAAGTTCCACAGCAGAGCAGCTGAACGTCTTGCAACGGTAAATAAATATCTTGTTGTTTGAATAATTAGGCTACAAGTCGTTGTCTTTACGAAAGAAACACTAGTATGTCTATAAAGTTTCATATTTTATGCATTTGAGGCCTGAGACCAGCGGCGGAGAGAGAGAGAGAGGGGGCTAGCATTTGCCATCTAAGTTAGTCATAGCCAATAGCATACAAATAGCATTAAATAGCCTGTGCATACAGTAGTATTACATCTTTTATAAATTGAGATTTTGGCCAAACGTATTTTACAACCGGAAAAACTGAGCGCTCATAACCTATTGATGATGACGTAGCCTAATGTGATGATGTTTTTGCACATTGCACATTTCCACACATATAACTGCATTTGACTTTGACACAAAGCGAGTGATCCTCGTCAGCTAGGTAAAATATATTTCTAAGAAATTTCTTATTTGATTTATGATGGCTATCTGCTGATACACTTAATTCATTAACATTTAATCATATTATATAAGGTCACACAGTATGGTTAATGTTTACGATGTTAAGTATTTGCTATATATATATATATATATATATATAACTGTCATTAATAGTGAATAAATATAAAGCTTTTGATACTATTATTTTGTGTTATTTATTGGGGTTGGGGGGGGGGTGCCCTTTTTTAGTTTCGGCACATGCCACTCAAAAGGTCTGTGCACGGCCCTGCTCGTTTGTCTGGCATAGTTACCTCTTAATGACAGACCATTCCTCTAAAGTGTTACAACAGGCCCTAGTCTGTCAGTATAGTCAAGTCACCTTTATTTTTATAGCGCTTAATACAATACAGATTGATTCAAAGCAGCTTCACAGTAATCAACAGGAAAATAAAGAAAAATGATGCAAACTTCATCAAATATGAGACAAATTCTGCTGTAAAGAAACTCTACTGAAGCTGATTATTAAATGAGTTCAATTCAGCAATAAGCAGCTCTATAACAGTGCTGATGGTGCAGATTCAGCTATAAATCAGCTCAACAGAAGACAATAGTGTCATGATTCAGATCAATTATGTTCAAGTTTTGTTCTCATCCATTAGTGTCAGTGCAGTCAAATTGATCAATTTACTGAATATTAATTGTTTTATAACCCCAACTACGCAAGCCAAAGGTGACAGTGGCAAGGAACCCAAACTCCAACTGCAGAAAGAAATGGAGAAAAAAACTTGGGAGAAACCAGGCTCAAGTTTCCTCACAGTATAGGGAAGAACACCTCAAGGGCCATCAAGCTGAACACTGGCGCCCCACAGGGCAATGTGCTCTGTCCTCTGTTGTTCACCCTTCTCACCCATTACTGTGTTGCCCTGCACAGCTCAAATCAGATCATCAAATCTTTGGATGATACAACAGTGGTTGGTCTTTTCAGCAACAAAGATGAGATTGCATACATAGCAGAGGACAATCGGCTGATGGACTTGTGCAGCAACAACAACATGTCTCTAAATGTTGACATAATTGATGACATGATTGACATCAGGAGAACCTGTCACCCACAATCACTTGAACATAAACAGGTCTGTTGTGGAGAGAGTTCACAGCCTATCTCCCTTCCCCCTTTCTCACCACCAGAGAAAGTATTCTCTGCAGCTACATCACTGTCTGATTTAGGAACTCCAGTGTCTCTTACTGTAAGCCCCTACAACAGATAGTGAAGACAATGAAGAAGATCTTTGAAGTTTACCTTTGTCCTCACAAAGAGCTCTTTGACAAACACTTCATCCTGCCAAGCGTCTAGCATTATTGCTGACACCTCACACCCTAAATGCCCTCTTTCACATCCCCAGCTGCTTTGACACGTGTGCTGACTACAGCACGTGTTATTCTTTTGATTTCACTTATGCACATATATTGTTGTTTACAAATTGTTTACACCTTGTGTCACTTGTTGCCTTAAAGGAACGCTCCACTTTTTTTGAAAATAGGCTCATTTTCCAACTCCCCTAGAGTTAAACAGTTGAGTTTTACCATTTGATATTACACAGCGGCTGTGACACCCTCCCTGCAAACAATGTGCTATCCACCCTAAATAGTATTGATATTAGTAATGTTCCATACTATTTAGGATGGATAGTGTAACGAATGTAGCGGTTATTAATCAATTTATGGATGAAATATGAATATAATAATTCATAAGGTTATGAATAAATTATGATCCATATATCGACCCAACTGGGAATTAAACATATATTGTGAATCAATTACAACGAATTATAATCAATTACATATATGATTAGTTCTGGTTTAATAATTATTTAGAGAAACTGTTCGTTTGTCCAGCACAGAATATTATAAACGGAGTTATTCTCTGGCCATGAAAATAACTTGCTGTTAGCATAAAGCGATCGAAAAACGTTAAAGTGACTTGGTCTTCAGTTGAAAGAACGAACAGAACAATCAATTAAGTGTTTAATATATGCAGCTATGACTACAGAGATTATACGTCTAAAATATATACAGAAGTATACACATATATATACACAAGAGTGAAAATAAAGAAAAGACAGGGAAAGAAAGATGATCAAAGAATGGCAAATTACACAGTTAAACCCTTTTGAGAGAGCCAGCACAGAAATCAGTTTAGACAAATTTCAGATAAATGATAATACTTGCTTATTGGTTCAAGTCCGTGAGTAGCAGTTTCAATGCGCTTGGCTTGGTTGGTCCTTTCCGAGAGGGTTTCTCCGGCGGGGTTTTTCAAACGAGGTTTAAACTGAAGAGTAACTTAGAGAGAGCCGAAGAGAGAGAGAGTCTAAGGAAGTGGTCCTCCCGAGCTGCGCGCGTGGTTGGGAAGCGCGGTTACCTGAGGCGTCCGGAGAGACGTGCACGAGACGATCGGGAGACAACCAGGAGAACCCAGAAATTGTGCGTTTTTGCTTTTATGACAGATAAGCCGACACACCTCCTTGAGGTGGGGTAGCCAATAACATGGGCTCCTTTTGAAGTCACCAAAGTGAGGAAGTTGCAGTTTTCTGTTTACCCTCACAGGTCCACAAACCTGCCGAAAGTCACAGTCGTCCGGAGCCGAGTTAGTGATTAACAAACAAAGTTCATCAGGTTAAAAGCGTTTTGAAAACTCCAAAGTTTATTGACTCTGAACGGATCCATCCAGACGTTACAATAGTATGCACATTGAGACGCAGGCCCTGTTTGCACAGGGAGCATGCCTTCCAACCATGGAGACATTTGTGAGAGGCGCTGCGTAATATCATTGCGCCTGCTGCACCCATGGTACGGCAGCAAAGTTCCTTGATTATTACGCCGGAATGAGAGTATAGTTCCTAGCCATATCGGCCTAGAAAATCGCAACTTTTAATTTTCCGTCGGTCTTGGTACACGATGAAACTACAGAAGATTCAAATTTTAAATAGGAAAAATATCGAAACTCTTTGGTCATTTTTGAGCGAGATGCTATTGGTCTCATCAGACTCAATAAACTATGCTAAGTTATACTAAAAGTGGTATCGCCAGACCTGGAGATTGCCTGAATGGATTTGAAAACAGTAAAACTCAACTGTTTAACTCTAGGGGAGTTGTAAAATGAGCCTATTTTCAAAAAAAGTGGAGTGTTCCTTTAAAAGTCACACTTTGCCTTTTTAATATTGTGTTAATTTGAGCATAGCACCAAGGGGTCTTAAAGAAACATCTAGGTTACGTATGTAACCCTCGTTCTCTGAAGGAGGGAACGGAGACGTTACGTCAGAGACTGACGAAATGGGGTCTCGCAGAGAGGCAGAGGGGACTCGATACTGTTTAAGGTAATCGAGTCTAGATCTAAGCATCTTGATGGTCATGTTCCCGCAATGAGAACATGAACCATCCAGGAATGCCGCCTCAGCATGCTGGAAGCCCAAACACGTAAGACAGCGATCATGGCCGTCAAGAGGAGCCATATAACAACCGCACCCAGAAACACACGGGCGGTAAGACATCTTTAAAAAGACGCAACCGTTTAAACCCGTGAAACTCTTTTAGAAGAAAAAGCTCTTTCAGCACTGAAGCGCTCAGGGGAAAACAGGCAAAGACAGGAACACTGGAATCCGCTGAAACGCGCCGTCACACCAGTACTGCAGGCTCATAGAAGACACTCTGGTGAAAGGCAACGATGTGCTCGGCTCCGAAGCGAAAGCTTGAATGCGAGTTGCTCGCGCTGCTCCTTATATACCCACAGAGTGGGGCGGAGCTTGCGCATGCAAATTCCGCAGACCAAGATACTCTTCGTATCATTGGCTCGTTTTGTTAACACTCGAAGGTGATTGGGCTCTCGGGCGAGACCCCATTTCGTCAGTCTCTGACGTAACGTCAAAGTAACCGACTGAAAGGGAACAGTATTTAACCCCCCTTTATCCTTGTATATGGCTGGTGCACTTGACTGGACAACTTTGTTTCTATTTTTGAGTTTTTGGTTAGTGGGTTTTCATGGTGTTATGAATTTGTGTCAGAAAAATCTTCAGCACACCAAGAAAAAAATGTTGGTTTTGAACAGTTACAATATAGTATCTAACAGACATCTTAATGTTTGTCTCAAAGCCATGTTTCTAGTCGATTCTAGTAAATTATTAGTGAATCACACCATCTTTCTTTCTCTGTTTCCCCCAGGATGAAGTGTTTTTTTTCTGCTAACACACTAATCATGCTGAACACACTGTGTAACACTAGGAGCCATGTGACTGTGTCAGCACTAACACAGGTGCATTTCACATTCAACGCTGCCTTTCTCGATCTCAGCATCACTGAATATATAACTGAACACATGAGGATGATTAAAGAAAAATATTTAATATATTGTCATATTCGTTAATATTAATTTAGAATATAGGCAAACCTTATTTTACTGTAATTGTCTAGATTGGCAATATGTTTAATCTGCCCTATATTAAACTATTTGTTTATTTTCTATTTATAAAAAATATCAGAACACAAATCTATTTATTTGTCACTTCTATAATTTAAAGTGACATCAAAAACTACAAATCCCTTTAAGGCTATAAATATCACAATCAGCTGCTGGCTCATTATTTAGTAGAAGGAAATAACTACATGATTGAGCAGTTTAAATCAGTGCACTGTCTGAGTGTTGTTTGTCACTGCACTGTAAATAATATTTTAATGATTTATCACAAATCATTTGTCAAATCAGCTTAGGTTCACAAACGTTGTTCATCTATATTTTGAGTTTCTGTTGAATAAACTAATCTCTTTCTTTGTATCAACTCAATTTATTTATTTATTTATTTATTTATTTAGTATAAATGAACTAAAAATTTTAAGACAACCAGGCTACTTTAAGTTAAACCAAACCAACAAATAATTTTTTACAGTGTGATTGTGTCTTTAATCATTTTTGTGCATGATGTTAATCTAATGTCACATCCACAACAATAAAGTGTCTTCAAGTGCCGTTTTCGCTGGAGGAAAATAGGATCATATCACTCCAGGATCATATAGGAGGATCATATCACTTCTGCATCACAATATGTAAACGGCATTTATGGCAAAGAACTGCAGATGCAGATATCATGACAATCTATCGATAAACACACCGTGTCCTCTGCTTCTGACACTGGCGCTGCGCTGCTCCAGTAGCTCCTCACTGCAGTACATGAGATCCAGGGGGTGGAGACGGGTACCTTTAGATCAGTGTTTGGTGTAGGCACTCAGTACTGTGATTGACATGTCTGTGATCGGCTGCAGGGTGGCATTGGCCTGACTTCTGACGTCACACTTGGATGTGGGGCGGGTCGGATGTCCACCGCAGGCTGCAGCGAGCCGCTTCTCATATGTAAAGTAGGAGGAGTTGGATCTGGATCTAACCTCGCCCCCAGGATCTTGTGTTTTGCAGTGAGGACCCTCTTCGCCTCTGCGGACTGAAGAACACACACTGAATAGTGCAGACTAAAAGACAGGGAGGAACCACAACCTACCACTGTTTTTATATGAGGTCTAAAGGGGACTGAGACGATCACAAATTCGTGTACATATTATGCCGCTAATCACAATTTTTTTTATAAAAAGTATAAAAATGTCCTAGTAACACCGGCCCACTTCAAGCAGGGCATACACACAGATTATGCACACATACTCATATTAAGTCAATCACTTCCAAATCTCACTCTTTAAATATTTGCATGCATCTGTGTTTTTGTTTGTGTAGTTCTCTCTCAGTGTTTTTGTCTTATTTTCCAAGTGAAACTATGTTTTGAGCAGAAATTTTTACAGTGTTTGCAATGTTTGAGCTTATATTGAGATTTCTTACTCTTTATTGCAGACTTTGTTATCTTGGCAAGTCAGAGCACACAGACATTGTTGAAATATCCTCTCAAATGCTGAAGGCAACATTATTATTATTATTTTTTTTTTTTTGGTCAGGAGAAACATCTGAGAACTTGATTATAAAAACTCCAGTTGCTCTTTAATGCCATTGCTCGCTTGGAAAAGAGATCAGTTGTGTTTGAACTTGAGGATGTGTATAATTTAAATGTGTCACCTTTATCTATACCTATATATTTGTGTGCTAATATTTCATATTCAGTGTTGTGTATGTGTTGGAATGTCTGTATGCTTCCAACAACTTGTTTTTCTCAGTCTCTTTCAGCTTGTTATCTGAGTGACATTTGTGTGCTTGCTGGAGGAGCCATCTGGAAGCTGCCCACACACATGTGAGAGCCGCTCTGAGCTTCGCTTCTGACTCACACACACACTCAGACACACTGCCCACACATTTGCACACGCTGCAAATATTTTAGCCCCAGTGGCTTCCAGAAACAGCTAATATCTGACATTTAACGTGAGTTTATGTGTGTGAAGACAGTCATCATTTCTCTGTCACAAGAAGCTGAAAACATACCTCACAATGATACTTGCACCTGCTGAAGAAATCTACACACCATTTGATGGACTACTGCAGTCAACAGGTATATAAGCAGATAGACATACAGATAGGTAACAGAAAGACAACATTGCTGTGTCAAAGTAACAGTCACAAAACACTGATCATATGTGAAAAAAACAAAACAAAAACAAAACACCTTTATTTCTCTTTGCCAGAACAGGCGTCAGGCTGTAAAATTTTCAATATTTGCAGTTAAGCTGTTTGCCATGTTGTTAGTATAAGTGTAATCACTTAAACCAAAATGTATTACCAACATGTGCTGTTATGAAAGCAATAAAAAGGTCAGTGAATGTAAAAGATGAGGGGACGGCCCCATGTGCTGCACATTTCAAAAATGAAACAAAAGTAAATTCACCCACACGTGGTTTTAGACTGCTGAAAAGCTCATGATGCACTGTAAAAAAAAAAAAAAAAAAAAAAAAAGACAGATATGTTGGCTTTATATTACATAAATGCACATATACAAAATAGAAAATGTTAAACAAATACTATGGTAATAAAGATGATAAGAAAATGGTTTATTATGATATATATTTTTTGCCACATAACCAATACAGTTATATTGAGATACATTGAATTGCTAAGTATAATTACTGAGCATTCAAATTTTTATTGTCACCAACTCAAATTCATCATTTTAAATGTTTATCAAGCCCTTTTTCATAATTAACTTTTTTCAAAATTATTATTTTTTTAAATATATATATTTTTTAATGAATATAGTGGAAGCAAGTAGATCATGTGTAGTTTCCTGCAATAAAATAAAATAATTAAAACAAAGGATGAATCCTTCTAAAGCCTGCATTTTTACACATGCAACAGCACACCAATTCTGTTTGTTTGTGTCAGTGCACTTGTGAAATCCCCGTTCAGTCAGACATAAGAGATTTCCTGCCTTACCACAAACTTTTCTGCTGCTCGTATGATTCATTCATGTTCTTTCATTTTTGATTCAATGTTTATGCGTGTGTGCATGTGAAGCTTAGTGTGACATTCACAACAAATGGAGGAAATGCTGCGGTGTTTGTACTACTGTATGCTGTAGCACATGTTCACCTGCAATATCACTGAGGACGTTTTTTGTTTGGTTGGGTTTTTTTTTTTTTTGAATTTTCCAACTAAAAACACTATGCACTGTAGAAAAGATAATGCAAAAGTAGATTATAGAAGACTTGAACCCAAATGAACATCTCTGTAGAGACCTTAAATGGCCTGAGGCTATAATAGCTGTCAAAGGTGCTTCAACTAAGTACTAAGTTAAGGGTCAGTTATTTATTTATTTATTTATTTATTAATAATGTTTGTTTATTTATTTGTTAATAAATGTGCAAAGTTGTCTCAAATGTGGTTTTTGCTTTGTCGTTATGAGTTAGGGGAAAAAACTGGATACCTGGACACTTGACATCTGGTTGTCCACCCAAGAATTTTATTTATTTATTTATTTATTTTACTTTCAAGTTTGATGCTGATTGAAATTTAGTTTCACCTCTTGTTGAATGACCATTTATTTTGATGTGCGGCAGCGCACACCATACCCTAAAGATATTTGTCTAATTGCTCCTTTTATTTTATAGATAAATTTTAGATTTCTTAACCCTACCCCCAAAAATAACAATTTTACAGAGAATATAAAAAGAATATATGAGAAGTAATGTACAGAAATGTTTAGGAAAATGACAATTTTAGTAACAATATAGCATTAAAAATATATTTATATTGAGCCACTAATCTTACTACCACCTCTTAACCTACCCATAACCATTTCTTAAAAATATGTACTGTTATAAAGAAAATATGTATCGTTATCAAGACCATGACAACGGCCGTCTTTGAACCCACTCTTTCACTGTACGACATAGGACCACCATTTAGGAGCCCCGACCATGGAAATCGCCACAATTGGTCATCTTTCATCCGGGTCCTGGGACAGCCCAAAATCATACAATGTGTACCAGGCATAAGTGGATAGAATACAGCCAGAGTAGGGATGCAATATTTCGCAAGGCATGCAGACAGGTAGCCAAACTGAGAACTCCTTTGTGCAAAACAGATTTCAGGACTGGAAACACCTTTGACAAATCAGTCTCCTTCATGCTAGCAAAAAAATGCACACAATCGCACTCGGTAAATTAGATGTGTGCAGAGAAAGCCATTTGCCAAACAGCAGAGGGATGGTTTTGAATCGGTTGCATAGGGAAACATTTGTACAAAGAAACAAAGAACATTTAAAAGTTGTGCTAGACATAGTAATGATGTGTGCAAGATATTGCTTTCAAAGGACACAGAGAAAGTGGTGACACTTTCTAAAAAGTTTAAATTGAAGAGAACTTTCTAAAAATGTTTAAATTGTTGTCCAAATATGACGCGGCCAGAGGCAAGACTTGATGTTTTATTAACAAAGTTTGAAGGAACATGTTCAAATGATCTATCCAATCAGCATGAGAGGAGGCCTATATACATAGCCGACTCACCTATGTTGCTCGACAGTTTTCAGCATTTGGCCCCGCCCAAGTGCCATAATGTCCGAACTCAAGACTCCAGTCTAATGTCGAGTCCTTTCTCTCTGTTGGAAACTGCGCCGCTCACCGCCATCGAGCCTTGTCGTAATTTCGGGATGTCGGTACATCACCCCTATTGGCGAGACACTGTACAAATTATGAATAAAAACAGAATGCAATGATGTGGAAGTTTTAAATTTCAATATTTTATTCAGAATACAACATAGATGACATATCAAATGTTTAAACTGAAAAAATGTATCATTTTAAGGGAAAAATAAGTTGATTTTAAATTTCATGGTATCAACACATCTCAAAAAAGTTGGGACAAGGCCATGTTTACCACTGTGTGGCATCCCCTCTTCTTTTTATAACAGTCTGCAAACGTCTGGGGACTGAGGAGACAAGTTGCTCAAGTTTAGAAATAAGAATGTTGTCCCATTCTTGTCTAATACAGGCTTCTAGTTGCTCAACTGTCTTAGGTCTTCTTTGTCGCATCTTCGTCTTTATGATGCGCCAAATGTTTTCTATGGGTGAAAGATCTGGACTGCAGGCTGGCCATTTCAGTACCCGGATCCTTCTTCTACGCAGCCATGATGTTGTAATTGATGCAGTATGTGGTCTGGCATTGTCATGTTGGAAAATGCAAGGTCTTCCCTGAAAGAGACAATGTCTGGATGGGAGCATATGTTGTTCTAGAACTTGGATATACCTTTCAGCATTGATGGTGCCTTTCCAGATGTGTAAGTTGCCCATGCCACACGTACTCATGCAACCCCATTACCATCAGAGATGCAGGCTTCTGAACTGAGTGCTGATAACAACTTGGGTTGTCCTTGTCCTCTTTAGTCTGGATGACATGGCGTCCCAGTTTTCCAAAAAGAACTACAAATTTTGATTCGTCTGACCACAGAACAGTTTTCCACTTTGCCACAGTCCATTTTAAATGAGACTTGGCCCAGAGAAAATGCCTGCGCTTCTGGATCATGTTTAGATATGGCTTCTTTTTTGACCTATAGAGTTTTAGCCGGCAACGGTGAATGGCACGGTGGATTATGTTCACCGACAATGTTTTCTGGAAGTATTCCTGAGCCCATGTTGTGATTTCCATTACAGTAGCATTCCTGTATGTGATGCAGTGCCGTCTAAGGGCCTGAAGATCACGGGCATCCAGTATGGTTTTCCGGCCTTGACCCTTACGCACAGAGATTGTTCCAGATTCTCTGAATCTTTGGATGATATTATGCACTGTAGATGATGATAACTTTAAACTCTTTGCAATTTTTCTCTGAGAAACTCCTTTCTGATATTGCTCCACTATTTTTCGCCGCAGCATTGGGGGAATTGGTGATCCTCTGCCCATCTTGACTTCTGATAGACACTGCCACTCTGAGAGGCTCTTTTTATACCCAATCATGTTGCCAATAGGTTATTTGCAATCACGTGGTTCTGGTGATGCGCGAAATACTGGTGAAGGGCAAGCAGTGAAAATTAGAATGGAAGAGATGGAGAAAAGTCCTTTCTGTGCTGGTTTATGAAGGTATAAACAGAAAATCACGACATATGTTGGACGTGATCTTTATGTTATGAAGAGGAGCGACTTTTCCACTGAATTGAAAGACTTTCCTGCCATCGAGGAGGTAGATATAGAGAATGTGAAGCTGCCGTCACGCCGCGTTCAGTTCTAATCTGGGTTTGTTTATATCGCGCTGCCTTTCTGCTAGTGACGTTAGGGCAGTATTTTGATTTTGTGTCGCGAGTGTGAAAAATGTCGCCATTGTAGGTAATTTATGCTGAATCGAGAATCGCAACAGGAGCTCACGTCATCGTTCAGGGGAAAAACTGGACGGTGTAATACAATTGTGTAACCCACTCCCTATAACTCAATAAAATAATCACATAGCTGAGCGTTTTTGAAAGTGTTGTCTTTGTTGTTGAATCAACTAATGTCAGCTTGTTAAACATTTATTTATTTGGACATTTTCTACCATATGATGGCTGAAGCAGCAGCGCGTGACACTGTTCTCATGGTAACCAGATCAACATTGTGAAGGGAATACTACAAAACTGAAGTGAAAACATCAAATTATCATTCAATGGGATAAAATAGCTTCTCTTCCCTGCAAACGATACCATGAAGAATGTGGATATTTAACCAAGTCAAAAACAAATAAGGTAAGCAGGTATCCATATTCATTTCAGTATCAGCAGACGCAAAACGCAAAAGGCGACAACTTTTAAAGGTAAAAAACGATATAAGTTATAAAAACGGTATAAGTTATGTAAACAATATAAACACCTTCTGGGTTCTCGATTTTATCGATTTGAGCAACCACAAACGACGCAAAACATATGAATTTTGAGTTTTTGATAGGATTCCTATATAGAAAAATCAGTCCCTGCCCTCCAGACTCATTCGCGCTGCTGCTGTGACGTCATGTGCAAACAACCTATTGACCTAATAAGTTGCAAATTGTCCTCCAGCTGTTCCTTATATGTACATTTAACTTTTCCGGCCTCTTATTGCTACCTGTCCCAACTTTTTTGGAATGTGTGGCTCTCATGAAATCCAATGAGCCAATATTTGGCATGACATTTCAAAATGTCTCACTTTCAACATTTGATATGTCATCTATATTCTATTGTGAATAAAATATAAGTTCATGAGATTTGTAAATTATTGTATTCCTTTTTTATTCACAATTTGTACAGTGTCCCAACTTTTTTGTGATCGGGTTTGTATATAACCTGTACATTGTCTTAAGTCCATCAGTCCTTCTCGTAAAACCACCGAGCAAGTAAGGCCCGTCAAGCCCCAAGCTTATGTCTCAGGCCATGCCTATGATTCCATCCCGGACAGCTCCCACTGCAGCTATACTAAGCATTGTGTCTTTTAAAGCAATTCTAATACCAGCTTTTATTCACCCTCAAGAACTCAGCTTGAAATCCTTCTGGTCATAACACTGAAATAGTCTGATAGTCAGCTCTTCCCATAAATGACACAAATTAATTGATTGTTTTGCTGGCTCCAGAAGCCAACATATTATTATTATTATTATTATTATTATTATTATTATTATTATTATTATCATACTATTTTAATTTGATATTATTAGGGCCCGGGCACCAAAGTGCAAGGACCCTATTGGATTTCGGCCGTTTATTATTATTATTATTATTATTATTATTATTATTATTATTATTATTTTCCGAAAAGAATCGCATTTTTGAGGGCCTAAACATGTTCAAAAACTCATAAAACTTTGCACATGAGTCAGAACTTGTGAAAATTGACATCTGATATAGGTTTCATAATTGGGTAGGGCAAAATGGCTCGACAGCGCCACAAATAAAACTTCAACGGTGTGCGCCTCTGGCTACGTTTGACATACGGGTATGTAGGGAAGTGGGTTTTGACGGCCCACTCCCTGGACGTGTTATGGTCCAAGATGAAAAATTAAAAATGATGGCCCAACTCGCAAAGCACTATGGTGCAAAAAAATGGTGTTTTATTTATATAGAGGTGTGCATATATAGAGGTGTATATTGTGACAGCCATAAGGAAGCATGTCACCTGCAGCACCTTGGAGAGCACCAGCAGAGCCACTCAGGGACATTCAGGACCAGGGATAGCACCAACACAGGTGTGCAGAGTTTCCCTTTTGACAGGGGCCCTCAGCTGCAGGCTGTTGGGCCTAATCAGCAGCCACATAAAAAGAGAACAACAAAGTCACAGAGGAGGGGAGCAGGGGAGGTGAACAGACGCATTGTGCTGAGCGTTCTTCAGCCCAGGGCCTGGACAAGTGCTACCCAAGACGAGCTTGTGAGGAAAGAAGGACGTGAGTAGTCTGCAGTACAGAGACTAATCCTATATCTCTTCTGCCTTTTCCCCAGACATAATTTGATCCCAAAAAGAAAGAAAGAAGGAAGAAGAGCTGCCTGAGTTACAGTTTCTCCCCATTCCCCTCTCCTACAACGTTTGAATAAATAAAGAAAGTTTAAGTTGGATGCACTGAAAGACTGCCTGGTGGACTCTTTGCTTTATCCTGTTAAGTTTAAATCCCCTATCTTGACCGTGAAGGGTACATATGGTGGAGAATGCGGGCATGAGGTGAGCCTCGCATCGATACAGACAGTGCACTGGGCAGAAAGGAAACGACAAGAAGATGGAGGAGGCCTTGACCGCCATTCTGCAAGCGCAAACCACACTGAATGCAGCCGTCACCGAGCTCTGCCGAAGGACTGAGGCACAGGGTAGGAGACCTCAAGAATTTCTGACTAAAATGACTAGAGATGATGATGTGGAAACCTATCTTGATCTCTTTGAAAAGACGGCCCAACGAGAGAGGTGGCCTAGGGCAGACTGGGCAAACCTGATTCTCCCTCTGCTAACCGGGGAGGCACAGAAGGCCTGCCGCGACCTAACTGTTCATGAAGCAACCAATTATGAAGTGGTGAAGAGAGCAATCCTCGCCCAGTATGGGCTAAGCCTGCCTGCCAAAGGCCAGCGGGTCCATAGCTGGGAATACCATGCAACACTTCCAGCACGAGCCCAAGTAACCACCTTAACCCGCATGGTGAGAAGTTGGCTAGAGGAAGGAGATGGGCCACTAGCTGTAGAAAGAGTGGTGATCGATCGATGCATACGGGGCCTCCCTACAGATGCAAAGAAGTATGTGGCTCAACAAGGACCACAGTCCGTAGATGCCTTAATTGCACTCCTGGAAAACCACCAGGTAACCGTGAGTTTGATGAAACCTGAGGTGAACAAAACCCCGTCTTGGAAACCGAGGCCAGAGCGAGAGTCTCCTAAGAAGTACCCCGAAGCAGCCCAAACAAGGCCCCTGAGAGCTCAAGGGAACTGGAGAGATGAGAGGCCTCTGCGAAATCCCGTTCCGCTCCGTTGCTTCACATGTGGAAGGGAGGGACACCTGGCTCGGGATTGCCCAGGCCGAGAGGAACTCATGCCCACGGCCAGTGCCTCAGATTCATCAAAAGCCCCCTGCCATTTCCTTACCACCTGCTGGGCCCATGAGGGGGCAGTTGCCCCTAGGGTCCCTGTCAAGATTGGGGGCAGGGACACAGAAGCTCTCATAGACTCGGGGAGTATGGTGACACTGATCCGACCAGAGTACGCAGGGCCGATCATGGGGAGCGAGATCTCTGTATCCTGTATTCACGGGGACACCCGGGACTATCAAACTACAAAAGTAAGCCTGGTCACTCCCCGGGGCCAGTTTCAAGTGCAAGCAGGGATTGTGGAACACTTGCCAGTCCCGATCCTGATTGGCAGAGACTGTCAAGCATTTTCGGCCTATTGGACAGGCACAGCGGCAGACAGGAAGAGACCTACCCGGCGCAGGCGTAGAGATCATCTATCGGACCACCGGCCTTCTCGGACCACGGAAGAGATCACAGATGCAGAAGCAACCAGCCCTGAGGAACCCCTCAATGAGGTTGGAGGTGAGAAGGATCACTCTGGCCCCACGGCCACCGCCTCAGAAGATCCTGAAGGTGTACAGGTACTTGATGACATAGAATCCCATGAAGTGTTTTCTGAATTTCCCCCTGCAGAGACCCTCCAGGGAGGAAGGCTGGGTCGCTTCGGCTCTGCTCAATTGCAAGACCCGCTATTGAGCCAAGCATGGCGGAGTGCACAGGTGGTTGAAGGCCAGTTACAAACTGGGGTGAGTAGACTCAGTTATCCACATTTCATGGTAAAGAATAAGTTGTTGTATAGAATGGATTTGCGCAGGGCGGAAGTCGTGGAACAATTGCTGGTTCCCAAGTCATATACCTCTAAGGTGTTGTACTTAGCCCACACTCACCTGCTGGGAGGCCACTTGGGGGCCGAAAAGACCTACGAAAGGATCCTCACACGGTTTCTATTGGCCCGGTGTTAAAAAGGCAGTTGAAGACTATTGTCGTCACTGCCCTGAATGTCAGCTTCACAGCCCCAAGGTAACATATCGAAATCCTCTTATTTCTCTGCCAATCATTGAGACCCCTTTCAGCAGGATTGCACTGGATATCGTGGGACCCCTACCAAAATCCAACCGGGGACACCGATACATTCTGGTCATCCTTGATTACGCCACTCGATTCCCTGAAGCGGTCCCTCTCCGATCAGCCACCTCCAAGGCTGTGGCCAGAGAACTGATCCAACTCTTCAGCTGGGTGGGGATAGCAGATGAGATCCTTACAGACCAAGGCTCGTGCTTCATGTCTACTGTGATGAAAGAGACCTGCCGACAATTGAAGGTGAAGCAACTCAAAACCTCCATATTTCACCCCCAGACTGACGGGCTTGTAGAGAGGTTTAACAAAACTCTTAAACAAATGTTGAAGAAAGTTATTGATGTTGATGGGAAAAATTGGGATCAATTGCTACCATATGTCTTGTTCTCTGTTCGAGAAGTCCCACAGAGTTCCACTGGTTTCTCACCCTTTGAACTCCTCTATGGGCGACGACCTCGAGGAATGCTGGATCTCGCCAAGGAGAGCTGGGAACAGCAGCCCTCGCCACATCGCAGCCTCATTGAGCATGTCGAACAGATGCATGACCGAATGGCAAGAGTCTGGCCAATCGTAAGGGAACACATGCAACAGGCCCAACAACAGCAGGCCAAGATATACAACCGTGGGGCACAGGTACGAGAGTTCCGTCCTGGAGAAAAGGTTTTAGTTTTAATCCCATCTAATGAATGCAAATTCCTGGCCAGGTGGCTGGGACCCTATGAAATTGTAGAGCGGATGGGCCCAGTTAACTACAGAGTACGCCAGATTGGCCGAAGGAAAGGCCACCAAATCTACCACGTTAACCTCTTAAAACCATGGCATGAACCTATCACCCCTCCACGTGATGTCCTCACAGCCAGTATCCTTTCCCCTGTAACCCCTGAGGTGAAAATGGGTGACCAGCTATCTCCTAGGCAGAAGCAAGGGTTAAGAGAGCTTTTGTGGCGAAACCGGGATGTCTTCTCTGATCTTCCTGGACAGACCTCACTTATAGCCCATGATATAGTAACGGATCCAGGGAAGATTGTTAGACTTCGACCATATAGGATTCCAGAAGCTAAAAGAGAAGCCATCCGGAAGGAGGTAAAGAAAATGCTGGAGTTAGGAGTTCTGGAGGAATCCCAAAGTGCATGGTCAAGTCCCATCGTCCTAGTACCAAAACCAGATGGAAGCATACGATTCTGCAACGACTACAGAAAATTAAATGAGATTTCCCAGTTTGACACTTACCCCATGCCAAGGATAGATGAGCTAATTGAACAATTGGGCCCTGCTCGGTTCATCACAACACTTGACTTGACCAAAGGATATTGGCAGGTACCTCTAACCCCTCAAGCCAAACCAAAGACTGCCTTCTCCACTCCTGATGGGGTCTTCCATTACCGGGTTCTTCCTTTTGGGGTCCATGGGGCACCTGCCACATTTCAAAGACTCATGGATAGAGTCCTCCGTCCCCACCAACAATATGCTGCTGCATATCTGGACGACATTGTTGTTCACAGCAAGAGTTGGGAAGAACATCTTCACCACCTAGAGGCTGTCTTACAGGCGCTACGCTCAGCGGGCCTCACAGCAAACCCAAGTAAGTGTTCACTTGCCCAAGAAGAGGCCAACTACCTTGGGTACACGATTGGGAGAGGAAATGTGAAACCACAATCCAAGAAGATTGATTCCATTCTCACCTGGCCCCGACCTCAAACCAAGAAGCAGGTAAGAACCTTCCTTGGGCTAGTTGGTTATTACCGAATGTTTATCCCTGGCTTTGCCACAAAAGCAGCCCCCCTAACTGAACTGACCCGCAAGCACCTCTCAAACCAGGTGAAGTGGACCAAAGAAGCAGAGCATGCCTTCATTGAGCTAAAGGAAGCGCTCTGTTGCGAACCCATCTTGCAAGCCCCAAACTTCAACACAACATTCGTTCTGCAAACGGATGCATCCGAAGTAGGAATTGGAGCTGTGTTGACCCAGTTGCAGGAAGGTATGGAACACCCACTTATGTTTATTAGCCGTAAGCTGCTACCCCATGAGAAGAATTATGCCACAATTGAAAAAGAATGTCTTGCTGTTAAATGGGCTGTTGAAAAATTGAGATATTACCTGTTGGGTCGAAAATTCATCTTAGTAACTGATCATGCCCCGCTGAAATGGATGTCCCAAAACAAAGGGAAAAATGCACGAATCACCCGCTGGTTTCTTCAGTTGCAGGACTTCCAGTTTGCAGTAGAACACCGGGCTGGGAACTCTCATGCAAATGCTGATGCCATGTCCAGAAGGTATGACAACGCTGGGACGTGCGCTCCAAGCAGGAGCCTGGAGCTGGAAAAGGGGGTATGTGACAGCCATAAGGAAGCATGTCACCTGCAGCACCTTGGAGAGCACCAGCAGAGCCACTCAGGGACATTCAGGACCAGGGATAGCACCAACACAGGTGTGCAGAGTTTCCCTTTTGACAGGGGCCCTCAGCTGCAGGCTGTTGGGCCTAATCAGCAGCCACATAAAAAGAGAACAACAAAGTCACAGAGGAGGGGAGCAGGGGAGGTGAACAGACGCATTGTGCTGAGCGTTCTTCAGCCCAGGGCCTGGACAAGTGCTACCCAAGACGAGCTTGTGAGGAAAGAAGGACGTGAGTAGTCTGCAGTACAGAGACTAATCCTATATCTCTTCTGCCTTTTCCCCAGACATAATTTGATCCCAAAAAGAAAGAAAGAAGGAAGAAGAGCTGCCTGAGTTACAGTTTCTCCCCATTCCCCTCTCCTACAACGTTTGAATAAATAAAGAAAGTTTAAGTTGGATGCACTGAAAGACTGCCTGGTGGACTCTTTGCTTTATCCTGTTAAGTTTAAATCCCCTATCTTGACCGTGAAGGGTACAATATACAATTGAGTCCAAAACTGTATAAAAATAATCAACTCTTCCACCGGCAAAACAAAAATAAATAAATAAATAAATAAATAAATAAATGAATAAACAAAATGCTGACACGTATCCACAATACACAGTTTCACAGAGGAAAATAACAGGTTGAATCGTTTTCGGCACTACAATTGCATGCTCACGCATCGGCCTACCGAAAGACTACGCTCACGCATCGGCCTACCGAATGAATCTTCAGACACTCTTTTATACTGTTTCCTCCTCCCCTATTAGAGTCAACCACAGGGGGTGTATTAAATTTTACAGTGCTCAAGTACTACATAAACTCGCACCCACAAACCACATCAAACATAAATAAACCCATAAAATGCATATCATCATCACATAATATTCTTTAAAGACATAAATTAACATAAACATAACAACATTTCCCACAACATTTCCCACAACACATAGTATCCTCCGTTCCGGGTGGCGTGATTATTACGGAGATGTGACAGAATGCTATAAATAGCCCTCGAAACCAACAATCACATTTAATCTCCATCTCTTCCGCACCCCGATTCACCCGAAACACATATCGACTAACAGGTAAATATCCTTGAATGTATATGTATGCGTGTGTATGCAAGGTGCATTTATTGTAGGGTCAATGAGTATGTTGTGTTTGAACTAACAAGTGCTATGAGTCTCGTGTGCACCCGGACCATAGCAGTAACAGAGGAGCGGCAAATTAGAATGTGTGTGTGCGTGTCAGAGCCAGTGCCATGCTGCTGCCAGATCAGGTCTCCCTCTTTACAGTGTACGAAATTCGGTACATACATGTAACGTCCCATTACTTACAAAAAAGTCTCTTGAAGCGAAGCCCTAAACGCAACAGGAAGTCAGCCATTTTTAATTTCCTGTGTGATTTTTGTGCAGTTTTTGCCATTTTCAAGCCTCATACTTTAACAAACTCCTCCTACAGTTTTAATCCGATCATATTCAAATTTGGTTTGTTTAATCATAAGGCCTGTGCGATGGGAAATTGTGAAGATCTTGAGTTTTTGTCAAAGGGCATGTCCCTGGCGGCCTGACAAAGTTCGATGTTTCGACCATGAAACAGGCAAACAATAATTAGAGTCCTGCCCTGAACACATCTACAAGACAATATTCAGTTATAATAATAGCTCCAACAACAGGAACTGTCATTTTTAACAATGTGATGCACTACTAGCAACATACTAAAATATGCAATTGAGTACTAAACATGCTAGAAACATTCTAAGTCATGCTTGCAACACCTAGCTGAGTGCTAAAGCATGCTATTATCATCATGAAACAGGAAGTTGTTGTAACTCAAGTATACAATGTCAGATCTGCCCCAAACGTCACGTTTCATAAGAGTCCTGGCCTGAAGACATCTACAAGCAAATATTAAATTAGCCAGGAACTGTGGTGCATCAAAATGTCTTTGCCATAATTTCTCCACTATTTATTCGCTTAAATGAATATCGCCCACTGTTCACAGTTTTCCGAAGGCCACCGGGGGGCGGTGAGCCAGGGTGCGAAGGTCCTTTCATCGCTGCTTGCAGCTTTAATTATTATTATTATTTATTTATTTACTATTACTCGATTTTCTTTTGAGACATTGTTTGACTGCTACTCCTCCTGGAGCTTAATGCTTAAAGCACCAACCTCGGCTCAGATTGTTCTGACTTGCACAGCTATATTTTCTATATTTTCTAACCAATCAGACCTACGGGTTTGTATGATCAAACTCCAAAATCCCAAAGACTTTTATTGTCTGAAAAAATGAAGGCTGTAATTCTAATTTTGTCCATTAGAGGGGACCTCAGGATAAGAAATATTTGAAGTCCTCCATTTACTATCCATTTCTATCAGTTAACAAATGTTGTCTGGATACTCATTATTGATTGGGAGAATGCACATTTAAACAGATTATTGCACAAGTGAATAGCCATTCTAAACTAACACACTGCTGCCTTGTAGCACACATACACATGCAGACAGTCCCTGCAGACTCAACTGAAGAGTTTATAATTCGCTAAGCAGCATTTTAAACCTTAATCTACCATGCAGTTAATGTAAAAATAGTCGCTAGAATTACAAAAGCTCACAAGGATCACATTTTGTCTTAGTGAAAGTCTAACAAGAAGTGTAACTGCTTTCTGCCAACATGTCTGTAAGATATGGTGCTTAAAACATCTGTAATGACTTGCACATGGAACAATTTATTGGTTTCACTCATATGTTTAAATGCCATTGTCACTCCTGAATCTTCGCAGTGTGTACGTTGTCTTTCCCCCTCTTAGCAGCTAATAATTAAATAAATAAATAAATAAAGCCTTTATTTAAATTGCAAATTTATTATACTCAGGAATTGATCAAAGAGTGATCACTCAATAGAGATGCCAATCAGTTCAGTTCAGCAGAAGCTCAACAGATTTCTGCATGGATGACTTTTCCGGCAGTTCGCCCTGTCCACTCACCCACACTGTTTACATGGCTTCACACACTGCTCAAACTCAAAGCAATTCCTACAAATGTTAAAATGTTTTCTTTACAACTTGCTAAAGCTACCTAAAAGCCCCTTTTCGCAGGGGCTGCTTCCATCAGCATTGATTCAGGTCAATGAATCCTCAATTTAACATAAAAAGAAATTCAGCTTTTCCTGAGGTGTAAATGTGTCTTTGCCACGTTTATTAAACTTGCTATTTCGCAGTATACAGCCTATAAGTATAAGTACTGTATTCATATTTTGTTCTATTTGCAGGGCTCCATATACAAACTGTCATTCCGATTCAAGCTTTTTCCTATGCATAATCCACTTCCCAAACCAATTTCAGATTAACCTAGGCATTGCACTGAAAACATAAAGTCCAAACATCATTGGGTTATGTTGAAATTTTACTTGTGCATTCATGTATACCTTAGTAGGTAAGTTTCAGACTGTCCTCCAAAAAAACAAACAAAAAAACAACAACCCTATAGGTCGTTTTTCAAGCACCTTATTATGACCTATATTTACATTTTAAAGCCATGCACCCTCTAGCTGGCATAAAAATAATGACAGTGTTGTGTTACATCTGTCGTCATGAAATGACGTATGACTGTCGTTACCAATCAAAATGCGTGTTGATTTAAATTCAATGTGTGGACTTTTTACACCATTTCGTCGCTGCCCGATGAAACTCACGTATGTCCAAAACGGTTACTTTTCAGGAAGTGAAAAAAACACCGTATTTCAAAAGCAGTTGAATGTAGCGTTGTCATACTTGGTACGGCACCTTTACATGTAACCATATTCTTGCCAGTGTAATGATATAATCCACATTTGACCAAAATTGAGTTTAAATGGACATGCGTGCATATTTTACAGTAACGGTGGTCGATACGCGTTCTTCTGATCATTAATTAGAATGGCCAAGTAGCGTTTCATATTGACAGATGAATACACTCAGTTTATTAAATAGCCTATGTCTTAGTTTATTAAATACGCTTAGTTTATTTAATATTAATTATAAATTTATTAAATGTCTCTTGCAAACTATGAAGGGACAATGAATCAATACACTTACATGGTAATGCTAGACAGATACTTTTGTCACTCCTAGACCTACGTCTGGCGTCAGGGGGGAAACGTTTACTTGAGAACAGTTGTCAAAAACAAACGTTTGCTGATACTTTACCTCACAGTGTTATTCGGCTATCCAGTGCTGAGCTTCGATGAAACTTCACGAGACCGGCGAGATGCTTTCACAGGGCGGGAGATACGCGGGGTGATTGACAGCTTTGACACCAAATGGATATACGTGAAAATCAGATGACATGATTTCTCAACTTTTCATTGGCCATTTAGATATGTGAAGCATACTGTATACGGAAATGAACCTGGACATTCAATCCGTCGAAAAATCTCAAAATCGGCAAAATGGACATACGTGGTTTTCATCGGACAGCGACGATTTGTCCTATTTCCATTTAGCAAAACTCATTTTTTTTTATTAATGACTACGCCGACCCCACCTCTAAACCTACCCTAAGTGATTTATAGGGCATATACACTTTATGAGCACATGCGTTCCCTGGGATCGAACCCACAATTGTATGATCACATGATTGCATATTGTTATATATTGCAATGCTCTGCCAATTGAGCTACGCGAAACCCGAAATATGACGCAGATAAAAGGGAACAATGCATTAAAATGAAAATGGCCTGTTGTTGATAGGGGCGCAACTTTAGCAAACGCTTCTATGGGTCGTATTTCATGCATTAAAATGAAAGTGTCCTGTTTTTTCTATAGGGGCGCAACTTTAGTAAACGCTCCTATGGGTCGTATTTCAGGGAAGTGACAAACAACCTATATAGGCGTATTGGTTGGAGAACATGTTGGCAAGTTTGTATATATTGCATGTACATAAACAGCACACATTAAGTATGTAGAATTCTGTTAATAGAAATGGAGAAGATTTCCTCCATTTTGTCCATTGTGTAGAAAATCCATCCTTTGTGGCTTCAATCCACATGGCAAAACTGGTTTGGTGAGTCTAGGAGTCTGTGGTCATTCACACCTTGGTCTCAGGACTGAGAGACTGGGGTGAACAATGGTGCAAATGGTGATGAGATGATAATGTTTTCATTCTTCCCTTCCACAAATGGTACCTGACAATTGTCTTTGCAGGCTTATCTCCAAGCCCATCTAGTTCCTTTTTTTTGTGGAACTTCTTTTGGAGGTGTAAGTTTTAGAGTCCTATCATTTTCATCATGGCAGAATCATGGACTCCTGTTGTGATAAGGGGAGTATGCCCTCATGTTTGCCTGCTGATCACTACAGAGTGAAGTCCAGTGCTTGAACCTTGTTTCAAAAGAGTCAGTTCAGAACCCTTTTTTTTCTTCCCTTTTTTTTCTTCTCTCTCTCGTTTATGTGTTAAACATACAGCTATAGACTACTTGCACAACGACTTCTGCAATCTACTTGTTTACAGTTTGGGTGTTTCCAGTAACGGCGGTCAGCGCACCAACATACAAAGAATGTAGATTGTAGATTATTACTAGATTATTACTATGTTCTAAGGCTGTAAACTTTTAAAACAATGAATTATTTGTGTTAACATTAATTATCCTCAACCTGCTGAAAATGTTTCCAATAAATGTATTTCCATTCCAAAAATGTTTCTCCATTTGTCTGTCTAACGTTTTCTTCTCAGTCCAAGCAGTGTTATCTCCCTGCTCCTGCAGGAGCTCAGTTTCTCTGGCTAATTTTCTCCACAGCCGCAGTAGTTGTCATCTCTCTCTGCTCCCGCAGGAGCTCAGTTTCTCTGGCTAATTTTTCTCCACTGCTGCAGCAGTGATGTTCCCTCTGCTCCTGCAGGAGCTCAGTTTCTCTGGCTAATTTTTCTCCACTGCTGCAGCAGTGATGTTTCCTCTGGTCCCGCAGGAGCTCTATTTGTCTTACTAACCTTTTCTCCTCAGCTACAGCAGTTATCTCCCTGCTTCAACATGAAGGTTTCTCTGGCTAATTTTTCTCCACTGCTGCAGCAGTGATGTTCCCTCTGCTCCCCCAGGAGCTCCATTTGTTTGTTTAACCTTTTCTCCACTGCCAAAATTCTATCCTCCCTCTCAGTTTCTCTGGCTATTTTTTTCCACTGCCGCAGCAGTGATGTCCTCTTTGCTCCCACAGGACCTCAGTTTCTCTGTCTAAACTTTCTTCACAGCCGCCGCAGTGTTATCTCCCCACTCCCACAGGAGCTCAGTTTCTCTGGCAAAATTTTCTCCACTGCCATAGCAGTGATGTCCTCTTCTCTCCTGCAGGAGCTCAGTTTCTCCATCTAACATTTTCCCCACTGCTGCAGCAGTGATTCCCCCATCCAATGATGCAAGAAGCAATGGTGCATCCAAATACTGAGCCATGTAATCCTAAAACTAACATTTCCCAACGCTATGGTCATTGCTGCTCTCACAGTCTAAATCTGGTTCTGTGCATGGTGGTCTCAGCATCCGGACACGTAAGCACTTTTTTTTTTTTGAGATTTTAAACTGCACACATTCACTACTGGAGCTCAGAGACATGCTATCTTTCTGGAAATTTAGAAAGAGATGCAACCCAGATCGACAACCCTTAGAGCTTGAGCAACCCACAGACACCCATTGGAGCTCCAGAACAGGGTTTAGTAAGTAAAGTGCTTCAGCTGCTAGATGTAAACCTGGAAATGCTAGTTCAGCGTTCAGGAGAAAACAGCAAGACCAAATTTGAAGCAGATCCTCTGTTGCACCATCATGGCTCTCAGACAGATCTGGAACATTGTTTTGGATGTACAGATTTCAGAGATGAACAATCGATTCCAGAACACATATAGCATCATGAAAAGATCAGCAGCCTGCCTGCCTGCCAGGATCCACAGTATTTAGCAGTCTAGAACTACTGGAAACAACATGGACAAGCTGTTGAGGATGCAGAATTCACAGTATTTATTCAACATTTCAATAGAAAAATGCAAATAGGACAACAGAGATGATACCCTACACTCACGGAAGTGCCAGACAGCTGCCCCATGGACATTTTTCCTTACTCTTTCTTTACAATTAGTAGTTATAGCACTAAATAAACATGAATGAACATCAGAAGGTAACTGAAATGTTTCATCTCTTAATAAGTGTTTTAATCATGCAAGGATGTCATTAGTTACGCTATCCTTAGTTACGCAATATATTGTTCTCAGACTGTTTTATTATGTCGATATATGTCCATATCTCATTAGTTAGCTAGAAAGAAAGCATTTTGTTAAATGCAGTGTTACATATTCAATATATTTTTATCTAACCTGTTATTAATGCCTTCATTATTTATGTTTGAATAAATCTTACAAATTGCAATCATTTAAATGGTTATATTTTGCCAACAAATTGGAGTAGAAACATAATTCTCTTATTAAGCACTTGATATAAAAACTTTAAATTAAATTTTGTGAAACATTTTATTTGAGTGTTGATTAAATAAATTTGATAAACTAATTGATTAAATAAGCCCTATTTTCATTTTATGAAAATTGTAATTAAGGTGTTTAGGTAAAATTAAAGCTGCAGTCCGCGATTTTTCCTCTTTGACGCCATCTCTTGTTTGAAACCTGCAATTGCAGTTATATGCGGAACAGTTATCTGTACGTGCGTTGTGCCTCGGCACAGCTCGTCAGCGCCAGTGATGCGCGGGTTGATCCAAAATGAGCGGGTGCCTGCGGTCATCCGCGGTCACCCGCGGTTACGAGTCATCCAAAAATATTTTTAATGATATTCGGGTCGCGGTCAGTCGGGTCGTTTGAAATAAAGATGCCAATTAAACCTTTGTAATTTTCAGTTTTACTTGGGTTTCAGTTTTACTTTCATGGGTAGCCTATTTGTGAATATTTATTTATTGATATTGTAGCCTCAGTCTTTGGCTTAGCCTACCTGTTTTTGTTTGTCTAAAATGCGTTAATAAATACTTTATTGACATATTCTATCACTGCATTTTGTGCTTGTGAGAGCTTCAATTGGGCATTCACGTGGCGAAATAGCCTAAGCCTACTAATACAAGTGAGAAATCCTTATTTAGGCTACCTTTTGAATGTTGAGCGTTATTAACTTTTGAATAAATGCTGACGCGGGACAAAATGCCCGATTTCCCAACACGTTGAACTGAGCAATGCCATTGTACCATTTTAATAGGCTACTTTTAAAGGCATATAGCTCAGTAATGTCAGTTTTATGTATTTTCTGAGAGGGGGCGGGATTTTTGTTGGGAAAGTCGGGGGAGAGACGCACACTTCGATTAGACTGGATAAACACATGCAGCATCTTAATTGTTAAGAAAATGAAACGAAATAAATGAATAAATCAAGCCTTTTTTACATAACACTAGGCTATATCATACAACATTCAGAAAAAGAACAGTTTGCGCTCCTAAGGGCTGTCACACTTTTCCAAAAGTGGGCCTTCTCTCAGTTGACCTGCTGATGAATTCTTCAAGCAGGGTCGAAACATAAACATCGCATTCATCAATAATATGCATCTAGACAGCTGAAATGGAAAATGATGGGCCGCCTCAAGAACTGCCTGCTAGCTGCACCTCTGAGGGCACCACGTCAGGTCCTGAAACATTTCTCTCCTCCACAGGCTGGATTAATGGATATTATTGGCCAGGGAGGCTGATGGGGGGCGTATGGGAGGCGCATGGGAGGGGGGCGGCCACACCCCCCGCACCCCTAGTTCTTACGTCTATGGCCCAATGACGCTACAATGAGCATTTACTACTTTTAAAAAAATGCGGGTCAGGAAGCGGGTCGGGTACAATATTTTCCCTTTTTTTTTTTTGCGGTCCGAGTTGCGGGCGGGTTAGTTGAAAACGTCGGTCGGGTGCGGGTTGTTTATACATTGACCCGCGCATCACTGGTCAGCGCGGATGAATCTAATGCTTGCTGTCAGTCACCACACCGGTGTGGATACTGTACTTCAGAATCACAGATTCTACGTCTTGAAAGTATGACCAATATAAGAATTTTCACTGGAAAATATCATCTGAACAAGTAAGTAACATTTCTGCCACTTTTGTTCTGACCAAACTGAGGAAAAAGGCATCAGGCCTACAATAAATTGCGCTGAAAATGGTGATTAAATCTAACAATCGCTTAGCTCGGATCATGCCAAACCGTGCATCTTATTATTACTGTTATACTTTGTTCTCAAATGTTAATGTTAACAACATCAGCATTGCATGACTATGTGTATTTACTGTATATTAGCGTTACCTGTAGATTTCAATTTCTGTAGCCACTCCACAGTCCGAAGTCTTTTACTTTTGACCACTGATGATTGTCATTTAGAGCTTTCTGGATTACAATCTGCCATCAAAATGATAAGTTTAATTATTTCAGCTGCTGTGAGAACAGGCTATAAATGATCCGCTACCAGCTGCATCCTCACGTGATAAAACCGACTTGCCTGGACTCCTTACTTTCTGTTTACGGACGTGACGTAATGAGGCACAGAGGAACTGCTGCATGCTCGAATTTCCCGCGGAAATCCACCATGTCGTTCTTATTATAAAACATTATTACAAGCTTACCGTTGTGAATCGAGCTAAGATAATGAGATAGTTTTGAACACTGGCTGGTTATGTACTTGCTCAAAAATTTATTTTGGATAATTTTTAACCAAAAAAAGTTACAGGACTGCAGCTTTAAATAAATTAATTTAAACCCTAAATTTAAACCGCTCACTTTTGCCCAGGCCCGGACAAAAAGGAAATTCTGCCTACACCACTGGTCTATGTACTCTGCCACGGGCCAATTGCAATCACCCTCTGACATCAGCCAACTAAAATCATAGTCCAAGCCACTCCAAAAATGGTCCATAAGTGTAATGTCATCCCAGGAAACCATATCCTTGAGGAACTCATCCACAAAATACTCCATTGGGCATTCATTTTGATATATGGAGCATAATTGCTCCTTTGTGCCGCTTTGCTATCAACTCCATACCTTATTTTTGATGATCTTTTGTTCTGTTACACACTGGCTTGACTTGATGATCCACAATAAAAATGCATGATGCATGCAGAAGGATGATAAACTCACATTTAATAACCACTTGGAACCATAGAGAGAAAACCAGCATGAAGCATTAAAGTTAAAGTGTAATACTATTTCATGCATTCTGACTTATTTACACTGTTAAAGAGTTGCATTCTCATGTTAAACATGGCCAAAGTTTCAAAACACGAGTTGGACGTATGACGGAGTATTTCTGTGCCAAATCCAGTACTTCTGGTTTCGGTACAGGATTCTGAGAGTTTTTTTTTGAGTGTGTCCGGTATGACGTCAAAAGAGAGCGGAATTCCTTGTATAGGCACTTCTCCCTGATAAGCGTGCGCACACACATCACCCAGAGCAAGAGCAAGAGCATGCCCATCAACGCATTTTGTTAGGGATAAGGAAGCCGAGAGATTTTTTAACAATGGCTGTGTCATAATTCAGGGGCTGCACCCTTTGAAGGCTGCATACATCATCGAGGCAGTCTCATTTAAGAAAAATAACCATTAGATTGCAACGTAAGAAAGAAATTACAGTATTTTACACCTCACAATGAAGATCAGTCAATTTTATTACGGTTACTTTTCTTAAATATGACATCCTTGATGAAGTATGCAGCCTCTGATTGTGAGGGAAAGATTACCTTTCCAAAGAACCCAGCGTTAAGGTACAGAGAATGAAGTTTGTTTTTCCGGGGCAGCAACGGAGTTGTGCATGTATGTTTGTTTGTTCCCGGGAATTCTGCGATGAATACTTTGTAAACAAGTCCCGGTTCAGGCGATGGATTTGCAGATTGTGGATGGTGAGTAAAGCTGCATCAGATGTCTGTGTTTTGTTGGCAATCAGGCGCGCAAGTGCATATAATGTAAACAACACAAACGTTTTTGTTCCCTTTTTATTCATAAAGATGCGATCTCTACGCAGAAGCTGCGCGCGCTTGTGACTCTTTTAGCTCCACCCACAGCACTGACGGCAGACACGCCTCCAGGATCTCAGCTTTTTTCGGAAAGACTCGGTTTAGCGTATCTATCTTTTATAAATATGACAAAACTAAAGACTTTTCGGAGATATGAAGGATGAATTGTTACTCTATATGTACTCAAGATTAACATGAGATTGGCAGAAACTGTGTGTGATACCCCCCCCTTTAACACAAGACAGTGATCAGACGATGACTTAGAGTTTAAATATGTGAAGGTAACAAGAGACTAAGTGAAGTATCAGTTGTCATGGTAACAAAAAATGGTTTCTATGAAAACAAACAAGATGACAATGGAAAAAGGAACTAAATCTAAGGAACTGAAATCAGAAACATCAAGACAAAAGAACATCAAAATTAAAGTCCTTGAGCACAGAGACACAGGGAATTGTGACAATAGGACTATACTTAAAAAACACTTTTTGTGCCCCATGGCAAACGAAATATTATTGATAATAAGACATGATTACAGAAGTGTTATTCATTTTAAGTTTATAAAGTGTAGTCTTGTTTAAGATTATGTAATCATTCAAAACAGTTTTGCAGAAGGTCACACAGAGCAGAACAAAATGTTGTCATTTCCTATTAAATAGATGAGTAAACTGTTTAATAAATGCAACTGCAAACTGCCATTGATATGACAAATGGATACACTATAATCAAAATATTAATGCCATAATTTCAATATTTATAAATAAGGATTCATACACATTTGTACATTTGTGAAGTTGTACCTATGTAAATAGTTTACGTTAGAATGCTTTCAATACATCAGTATCATACAATGCAGTGTCTGTGCAAACATAAGTAATTGTACGAGTGATAGAACCAAACTTTAGGTACAAATACATATGAATTCTCATGAGATCAAATTGACTTTTCATTGCTTTAGGAAGAAAACGCTGTGCGAAGTATGCTTTGAAAAATTTACCTCAGAAGAAGAAAGCAATCCGACACGTGGCTTGATCCAGATATAATTTCTTAAAGGTATGTCATTTATTCTTACTTACAAACGTGTTATAGCCTGAGTGAAACATGTTGAAATATGAAATATATAGGCAGCAACCTTTCATTGTATCTAAAATGTCAAACGAAGTGAGGTTGTTTTATGCTCTATAATATAAAAAGAAACATAATGCAATATAAAATAATAAGAGTAATGAGTGTTTACTCTGTAACATGATAAACGGTAATGTCTAGAATCTTTTGACCAGTGTTTATTGTGAAAAACTGTGTCTGCGTTTATATATTGAAATAATACAATGTGCAATAATGTGCAAAATAATAATAATTTATTTTCTATGTTTTATGTACTGTGATATAAATACATCACATATTTGTGTCTGTATCTAATCAAGTCACCTTTAATTTTATAATGCTTTACAATACAAATTGCTTCAAAGCAATGATTCAGTGATGCAAACAGAGTTAATTTTGGTTGTAAAGCAGCTCTAAATAGAAAGTAGTGTCATTCAGCAGAAGTTAGTTTAGTGTTGATTCAGTTTTGTTATAAAGATAATCGATTATTAATTTAGTTCAAATTAGGCTATAAAGCTGCTCTGCAGTAAAAAGTGATGTCAATGTCCAGCTCAGTTCAGTTCTCCTCAAACAGTGTCAAGTGTAGTCAGATCAATAATATTGTTGAATATTAAGTGTCCCCAACTAAGCAGACCAGAGGCGACAGTGGCAAGGAACCCAAACTCCATCAGTTGACAGAAATCGAGAAAAAAAAAAAAAACCTTGGGAGAAACCAGACTCAGCCAGGGGGCCAGTTCTCCTCTGGCCAAAGAATAAACATGGTGCGATTAAGATTCCAGGCTGCATCACAAGTCAGAAGTCAGATTGTGGATTTGTATCATTTAAAATATTTAATCCAGTTCCTTCTACTGAAAGATCCAATTCATCATACCGTATGGAGACGAAGCTGGCCATAGGGGTCTGTGCAGAGGATTTTTCTGGTTCTTGTGGTCTTTGCTGAGTATCTCTGGTGATGGCTGTCATGTCAACAAGGTCTTCACAGTGGACTGACATGGTCTCTGCTGACATTCAGGGTTGCGTTGTGGTTATGTCTAGGTGTAGGTCCAACATCTGATCTCGATACGGCCTGGATCTGGCTTACTACGGTAACCTCAGGATAAGAATGAGACAGACAAACTAATATTAGCATAGATACCATTCTTCTTATGATATAAGTACACCGGGTGTTATGGGAAGTGCTCCTAGTTCCAGTTGACCTAATTTATGCAACCCAACAATCATTTAACTGATTTGAAAATAGAAATTAATAATGTGTTATCTGTATGCTATCTAGATTTAACCATTGTTTTCTTCCAGGTAGATCTAACAGTCGTATTGAGGTAAGAAATACTAAAGAAATTGAACAAGGAATTAAATGTAAAATAGATTTTCTTTTTCTTTTCTTTTTTTTTTTTTCTTGACCAATAAAATATCTAAACTCTGTTAATCCTCAATAAGGACTTCTGTAGACGTGTGAAAATAAAGTCTGGTTAGTAATAAGTGAAGCTGCTAATGCTGTTTGTGGAGTTATTTAATCAGATCTTCAAAGAGATTTAATGTCTTTTATCTTCAGTTGATTTCATCTAAGGCTGTGGCTGAAGTCAGTTGTAGTTCTTGTGTTTCTATTTTCTTCAGTGATTCTGCTTGTTAACAGCAGGTGTTCATCACTAATGCTTAATCATCACTTGAATGAATGAACGAATGGTATACCAGTGTGCAGCATCCACTTGGATGATGTGACGGCAGCCACAGTACAACGGCACCAGTGCGCTCACCACACACCAGCTCTAGGTGGAGAGGAGAGAGAGTGATAGAGCCAGTTCAATGGATGGGGATTATTAGGAGGCCATGATTGGCAAGGGCCAATGGAGGAAATTTGGCCAGGACACCGGGGTTACACCTCTACTCTTTAAGAGAAGTGCCATTTTTTAATGACCACAGAGAGTCAGGACCTCGGTTTAACGTCTCATCCAAAGGACGGTACTTGTTACAGTATAGTGTCCCCATCACTATACTGCGGTGTTAGGACCCACACAGACCACAGGGTGAGGACCCCCTGCTGGCCTCACTAACACCTGCTGGACAGCTACCTGTTTTTTCCAGAAGGTCTCCCATCCAGGTACTAACCAGGCTCAGCCCTGCTTAACTTCAGTGGGAAACGAGTCTTGGGCTACATGGTGATATGGCTGCTGGCCAATTAATCGCTTAATTATGTCATTAACTTTAACTCTGCTTCAGTGTTACTTTAACACTATATAGAGAAGGACCAAAGGTTCTCTGAGCAGAGTTGATTTAATTCTGGATTCACATCCATCCATCATAAATATGTGCTCCACATGGCTCCGGGTGGTTAATAAAGGCCTTCTGAAGTGAAGTGATGCGTTTGTGTAAAAAGATATCCATATTTAACAAGTTATAAAGTAAAATATTTAGCTTCCGCCAGACCGCCTTCCGTATTCAACGTACGCAGAAATTGTAAAACTCTTGCAGTTCCTACGCCTTCCCTATTCAACTTATGGAAAAAGTGTAACTGATGTGATGCCAGTTTACACTTTCTTCGTAACTTTAATATGGAAGGCGGTCTGGCGGAAGCTAACTTGTTAAATATGGATTTTTTTTTTTTACACAAACGCATCGCTTCACTTCAGAAGGCCTTTATTAACCCCCCGGAGCCATGTGGAGCACATATTTATGATTGATGGATGTGGATGGAAGCACTTTCTTCAGCTCATACTCATTGATCCCTATCACTGCCATTATAAAGCTCGGATGCGTCAGGATATTTATTAATATTTCTGTGATTAAGTTCATCAGAAAGAAGAAAGTCATATACACCTAGGATGGCTTGAGGGTGAGTAAAGCTTGGGCTAATTTTCATTTCAAAGTGAACTAATCCTTTAAATTTTATGGGAATTCTGCTTACAAAGAAAGGCATTGGACCCACTGAAGAGGTCAACCATTTGTGGTAGGAGAAGAGAGGGCAGGTCAGAGCTGCCCCATCAGTGTTGGTTAAAGTTAGGCTTACTTTTAAATGTAATGCATTACAATATTGCGTTACTCCCGAAAAAAGCTGTAGTTACGTTTTCTGGAAAGTAATGAATTGTTACTTTTGCGTTACTTTTTCTCATCTGAGCTAGGCTTGCTTGCTTGTTTTTTAAAAGAAGAGGCTCTGTTCTTTCTTTTTGATATACTGTATATTCAGAGGGCCATGAAGGTTTTGTGAAAATGGCTGGCAACTTAAAAAAAAAAAAAAAAAAAAAACACTGGCGGGGAAAGAGTTAACATGCATATGTTAATCAAGGAGGTGTGCTCTTAACAACTCATGTCTGTCAAAATGCTGTCAAGAAAAACAGCCTGACATTGTTTTGTCCATGGATGTAGACAAACTGCAGTTCCAAAAACTGTGCATCCCAGGGTGCGAACTACGGGGGAGCTAGGGGGAGCTCAGCTCCCCTTAATAAGACATGGGCTATCCTGAAAACATGATTTGTGAAATTTTGGGGGGTCTCAAAAAATACTGACAATGTGTTATTTTGATGTAGTTTTGTGTAATGTGATCATCGTGGATTATTATGTGTAAGTAGGCTCGCCCAAAGTACACGGTATAGTTTGAACACTGGTGCATACCATTCCAAAAGATCATATTGCATGTTGCATTGATGTTTATTTTTAATGGCTCAAACATATACGGCTCTATTACAGCGCCGGTCATCCCTTTTATTTGCGTTTCTGAATGGCCCTTGAATGAAATATTTGTACATGATAGAGAGTAAAAGAGCCCTGCCAGGGGCATTGCTAGGCCCTAAATTTTTACTCAGAGCAAAGGACTCCTTATGCTTTTGAATCGCTCTCGCGTTACTTTGATGTCACACACTGACCAGTCTGCGCAGCGCAGATGCATCTCAAACAAGCCTATGCGTCTTCTTCAGTCCACAGCAGTGCAGCGTCAGTGTCAGAAGGTGTGTGATGTGTAACAAGGTGTGTGTTTATCAATAGATTGTTATGATATCTGCATCTGTGCAGTTCTTTGTCATAAATGCCGTTACAAAATGGGATGCGGGAGCAATACAAGACGGTTTATCACTGCTTTAATCCCTCAACTACAGTTGTTTTCCTCCAGCGAAAATTAAACATGAGGACATAGGCTACTTTAGAAAATGTTGTTTTCATTTGAATTTTACATTTGATTAACATCATGCACAGAAATTATTAAAGACACAATCACACTGTAGAAATGGTTTGTGGGTTTAACTCAAAAGTAAGTAGCTTAACCTGGTTGCTTTAAAATTTTGAATTCATTAAAACTAAATATCTGAGACGATACAAATTAAGAGTTTAGTTTATTCAACAGAAACTCAAAATATTGTTACCTGAACAATGTGAATCTAAGCTAATTTGACAACAGATTTGTGAAAAGTTGTGATAACAAAACATGAAATTATATATATATATATACCCCTACCCTATATATATATATATATATATATATATACCCCTACCCTTAAACCTACCCATACCACCAGAGCTTTCCCTAACCTTACCCATATCCCACCTCAATAGCAGCATATATATATATATATATATATATATATATATTTTTTTTTTTTTTTTTTTTTTTACAGTGCAGTGACAAGCAGCGCTCAGTCAATGCCTCATTTAAACTGCTTATCAGAATAAAATGACAGAGACAGAAATGCCATGTGAAGTTATTTTGACACATTTTATTAGCCTTAGTGCAAAGGGATTTGTGGTTTTTGATGTAACTTTGAATTATAGAAGTGGGGAATTGAGAGATTCATGTGCTGTTACTTTTTTTATAGAAACAATTGTTTTTTTTTTTTTGTCTGTATTCTAAATGAATAATAATGAATATGATCTGGTTAGTTAAAAGGATTTCAAATAAAATAACTCTTCAGTGGTTTGACTTGATAGGTAGTGTAGAACTTATTACTTTTTTTTTTTTTTTTAATTCATACCCTTATTGGGGGCTGAGCCCCGCTAATATTAAAATCATAGAATCACCCCTGGCCTGGACCCTGCAACCTTTGAGGAAAAACAGAGGCCTGTTTCCTTATCCTCTTCCACCTAAATGGTAAAAATATGGGCAAATTAGGCAAAACTACTGCAGACAGATTCAGCAAAGGCTTGGAACAAGAGAACAAGAACCAATCCTATACCAGGGGAAACCGGCAGTGGCCGCAACCAAGAGGAGATTGAGTGTTGGGTGGAATGGCTCACCAGAGCCATATCATCTCAGGCATACATGGTCATTAGCTAAATATATCTTAAAGGATTATTTCACTTTCAAATGATAATTACCCCAAGCTTTACTCATCCAAGCCATCCTAGGTGTATATGACTTTCTTCTTTCTGATGAACACAATCAGGAGAAATATTAATAAATATCCTAAACACATCTGAGCTTTATAATGGCAGTAAGTGAGACCAAGTATTATGCTCAAGAAAGTGCTTCCATCCAATGTTCCCTCTAATATTTTTTCTCACTGAGCAAAACTTTTCTCTGTTGAGCTGCACATTTTGGCCACCTGAGCAAAAACATACTTTATATCAGACCTGTACAATGAACGTAAACGCACAAACAAAAATAGTTTTATCATGCAACTGTAACATTTAACTTGAATGTGCCGTTTCTATTTTATTTGACCCTTGATGTAACTTAGTGATTTATTAAATAATATGTTTGAAAACAAGCAGTTCAGTCACTAAATTATGCACATTTTAGGTTACTTGAGATTTTTCACATTGCTGTATTAACTGTACCAGTCTTTACCAAGAAATTCTATTATAAAATCATTTCTGTCCTCCTGCAGGACAGTTCAGTTCTTTATAATAATATAATTATTGTGCAGTTACAATGATGGTTTGGGATAACCATAATGTGTTTTTGTACAGTCAATTATTAGCAACAGACAGTGTTAAACCATCAAAAATTACATGTTTATTGCTTATGAATTTCCCAGATTTTATATACCAGGAGGTTAAGATTTTTCATGACAAGGAGCCCTAAACAATCCTCTTGTGAGATCAATTTTTTATTAGGCTTACATTATAATATAATAACATATAATATTTAAGTATTTAAACTGATATACAGTATTATATCAGTTTAAATGCTTCCATTTGTGGTCCCACTTTACACTAAGTGGCCTTTAACTACTATGTACTTACATTTAAATTAATCATTTGATACAATGCACTTGTTGCGTACATACATGTTTCTACATTGTACTTATATTTTAAAAACACCTGCATGCAATTAGATCTGTAATTAATTTCTGTAATTAGCCTTACATTTATAATAAACACTGTTGACCCATCCCTTACACCTTACCCCTACCCTTAAACCTACCCATACCACCAGAGCTTTCCCTAACCTTACCCATATCCCACCTCAATAGCAGCAAAAGTGTTTTGCAATTCAATATGAACCCAATAAGTACATTGTACTTATTTTTTGATGCACGTACATAGTAGTTAAGGCCACTTAATATAAAGTGGGACCCCATTTGTTTTAATATATTATATAGTGAAAACAAACTGAAGCATTTAAACAGATCTGATAGCTAAATATTTTTAAGAAAAGTGAGCGTTAACTCTTTTATAGTTATCTAAACATCCCTGAAACCCACAGCACCACCACACACAAAAATATATTTAAACTGAGGTATATCACTGATGTATTTTGAGTTTGCAAGCTACACCTGTGCTGGGTGTGTGATTGTAAATGTCTCAGAGTTTTGTTAGCATTCTGTGCCCATCATACCGTTATTTCCACCACTTTTCATTAAAACATGACGTTTTATTTCACATTTCTTTTCGTTTCGCGTTGCCTCTCGTGTTGAGGTATTTAGTCCGCCAAACATTACAGTATTCTTACCGCGACTGATTTGGCTCAGGGCCAGCCAGCTCACACGCGCTCAATCGTTCTCTTTCTATGAAACCTGTAAACCGCATTCACCGGTTCCAACTCTATAGCGACAATAACTCTATAGCGGTTGTCCAGAGCACTGCAATTATTTCTCATTTAAAGGTGCCCTCGAATCAAAAATTGAATTTTCCTTAGCATAGTTGAATAACAAGAGTTCAGTACATGGAAAAGACATGCACTGAGTTTCAAACCCCATTGTTCTCTGTTTAAAATACATCCGGAGAACGGCAATTAACATAACACCGACTTTACGTAACAGTGGGGACTCCGCCCCCAATATTTGCATATGCCATGCGCACGGAACGCCCAGCAATCATCGGAAGTTCTGCAAGCAGAGTAGAAACAAGCCAAGGAATAACAGCGAAAATGGCAGATCATGCCAGGCTTGAAGGGGATGTGAAAACTTTTCATCCCTCCAGAAAAAAACTATCTGATGTTTATCATCCATCAACAATAACTCAAAGTTGCGTGTCTGCCCACACCACGGACAGCTCCCTGGGACAATATCGGCCTCAGCGTGACACTGGGGTTAATAAATATTCCCGGCAGTAAGTAGTGCTTCTGGCTGTAAAACTATTTCTGTTAAATGAAGCTTAGTGATAACAACATTAACGACCATGTACCCAGTTGTTTAAAAATGCTAACAGTAACAAATAGCAAAGTCCATAATTAACTGTCTTTGTTAAGTTATTGCCAATTCTCTTTTGTAAAATAACTATATTTAACCAACAACACATTACACCGCTTATGTTAGTTTATTTGCTGCTACAGATACACCTTCTACTAACTTTCTACACCGCCTTCATTTGACGTATTCAAATATTTTTATTTTTGAGAACTTACGATGCGTAACCTGTGGAAAAATATTTATAGGAAAGTTTTTGTTACTGCTAAATCGCATCGCATGAGTAGTAAACAGTTTTTTTGGAATGTCTTCTACTTTTTTGGTTGGCTAAATAAATCAAATTTAAAATCATATCGTAAGTCAATATATTAGAAACAAATTTTCGTTCGTTGTTTAATATTGCAAAGGAAGGCTATCATTGTAAAACCATACAGGACACATTATTACAATTATTTTTTTTTACAATGTAGCAAATACTGTAAGTTATAGTGTAAAGTTAACCTATATGCTTTTGAACTGTGAGAGAAAATAAAGCATTACACTCAGAAACGTTCTTTGGTTGTTCCTCTACATCTGTCTTCGTCAAGTCAAACATGAATACCAAAACTCTCCATCGTTCACGAAGTACAGATTTGTTCGCTATCAGTGTGAGCTGGAAGGAGCCGAACAGTGAAACAGCCAATCAGAGCGGAGCACCATATTACTATTCATGATTCCAAATAAGGAAAAACAGACCTTTTCATTCTAGGATGTGGATGGAGGCACTGGACAATTCTAAAAAAGCCACATCAGTAGATATCAGGGAACAATTTAAAATGTTTTTTCATACTCGTTTAAAATACTACAATCATTTTCATGTCTGTTCTCTGCGCGGCATTATATTTTCAGCGCGGCCGCGCACGCGCGCAGCTTAGAGGGAACACTCACTATCCATCCATCATAAACGCCACACGGCCTTATAAAGCTCAGATGTGTTTGTTTAAAAAAAATAGCCATAATTAACAAGTTATAAAGTAAAATAACAGGATGTTTATTAATATATCTCAGATTTTGTTTGAATAGGGAAGGCATCAGAAAGAATTACACTTTCTTCGAAAGTCATATACACCTAGCTTCATACTCGATCTCACTCACTGCCATTATAAAGCTGAGTAAATTAATATATCTCAGCTTCATATACACCTAGTAAATTGTAAATCATTTAAGAATATGCCAGCCCACTAGAGTTTTGAGCTATATGGAATACAGAGGAATCTTAAATTTTGTTTTTATCTATTTATTTATTTATTTATTTATATTTTTAAGCTTGTATTTTAATGTATTATTGATGTATTTGTCTGTCTTGTATGTGGTGGTAAACTTTCATGCTTCAGAACAAATTGCCCGAAAGGGGGACAATAAAAGGGTACTAAACTAAACTAAGGGTACGTTTACACGACAATGATATGCTTAAAATTGGAGAGGTTTTTCCTTCGCGTTTTCCGCGTACAGATGAAACCATTGTCAAAATGATCCCAATTCACACAAATCCATAAAAACGACTAAAAACGCTGTATTCTGCTGGCAGGCAATTAGTTGGCGATGAAACACTATAGTAATACGCATGTGCATGACGTCATCGTTTTCACAGATTTGCGTTTTTGTTGTTTACACAGGAGACCTTTTAAAAACCTGGCACTTTGAAACCAGTTTTCAAAAGTTTGCATTTTCAGGCACCCAAAACGTTGTCATGTAAATGAACAGTCAAAGCGCATTAAAAGTTTCATGTTTTTAGTTGAAAACAGTGTCGTGTAAACAGCCCCTTAAGACACTTAACAGACACATAACTAGAGACAACTAGTAAACATGAATTCTGTGTATGTCTTAACAGTAACAAGTCTCCGAAGGAGAGCAGACAGAAACAAAGTGGGGGGAAGTGGGGCACTAAAACTATGCATGAGATATAAAATATGTTTAAAATGAGGTGAAATATGGGCAGCATCACAGCAAGAGACTTCCAAGGATGCACCACACTTCTGTTTATTTGTAATTTACTAAACACTGTTACTAATAATATGAGCAGGGGAGGCTCTGGAAAAAATAAAAAGTGTGTCATAACAGCTACGGTAAGCCTAAAAAAATAAAATAAACTTAAATTTTATTACTACAAGCTCGAGTTGAATACCAGTTATAGTATGTAACAGCACTTCTCAAAGTCCGGACTCCGGTCCAGATCCGGACCCGGAGGGAATTCAATCCGGACACGCCTCCATTTCGTATTTCAACAGCAGTAATTGTGTGTAAGGGATTAAAAATCTGGATTTCCTACTTTGATAAACGCATGTCAAAATCATTTGTTTAGTGTTTTATGTCTTTTTGGAGATGGTCCGAAATTAAAGCGAAGGCGAGATATTTAAAGTTTTCCTCCGTGATTCAGTTGCCATGACACCCAGTGAGCATATACTTTTGATGTAATTGGACACAAGTCGCGCGACGCAGCGTTTGAATGGGTGTGGAGCAGTGGTTCTCAACCTGCGGTCCGTCACAAATGTAAATGCGGGCCGCGATATGCCGACCACAATAATAATAATAATAATAATAATAATAATAATAATAATAATAAAAAATAGCATACAATTTATTTTTGTTTTAAAATTTAAATTAAAGTGAATTAAATAAATATAAATGAGCTATAATGCTTGTCATATAAAATAATTTTGGTGAGCATTTATTATTTTCAGACATCAGGCAATGTAGGCTAATGACGCAATCACTCAGTTAACGAAACAAACACAAGTGCGCGCTTAGGAAGAATTCAAACAGTAGCCATTAATTTTGTAAATTTAAGCCTCAAAATGGTCAAATTTGTTATTAAAGGAGAAAAGCTAAATGTGGAAGATAAAATGAAGGAACACATGCAAACAAGAAGAGTCGCAGCATCAGCAGTAAAGGTAAGAAGAATGGAAGAATCAGTTTGCTGTTAATGAGCGAGATGGGCAGCCTTCCTGTTTGCTCTGTAGTAAAGTAGGCCTACTTGACAAGCAAAACCTACAATTTCAAAAGACTGAACTGTGAATTCGATGTGTTTGTTTGATGTATTTTAAATCAGTAAAAATAACCGCATCAGCGCACCCGCGGCTGGAATGAGCCCAACTCTGCGCGCTCGCGGATCCGATGCTGCGCGAGGGATTGCGACATGACAGAATGCTTGATATCGTCAGAGATTGTAATTAGCCTACAGTGCGCTCAGTGTTGTTTGTAAAAAGAGCTGAGTAACATTTGCTTATTAAGGCGTTTATGTGATTGTTTGGTGACTATTGCGATGCTGTTGAAGAGTCATACAGAATTAAATAGCAACTTAAACTGATGTATATACAGTTTGTGTGTTCATTGAGCATTACTGATTATTATTGTAAAGCTAATGTCAGTAAGTTCGTTTTTATTTGTTATTTATTGTGTGCAACATCTTGGTATAATAATAGTAGGCTATTATCTGCTAATACCATAACATTAAATCTGATTGGTTTGCATTGGTGATGTCATATGTAAATTATATGCGGACCGTGAGACTTGCACTTGGACCATTGTGCGGCCCACTGGGAAAAAAGTTTGAGAACCACTGGTATATAATATACTGAATGAGATTTAATTTCTTCACTTTTATAAACAGGCAAAGATTTTTTGGGCAAAAATCTGAAGGAAGCTTCTGCATAGTCAACAACAGTTTTTTCACATCACAACATACACTTCACATCACAAAACTATGGAAATACTGTATATTTCTCTCCACAATAATGTTTGAAAAATGAAAATAAAGTATGACAGGGACTCAGAAACATGGGAGAGTAGAATTCAATTGCAGACTTGGATATAATAAGGAAACAGGAACAGAACAGACCAACAAACTAGAAGTCCATATAACGAAACAAGAGCACAGCACCATTACAAAAGTTACATTTATAAGTAATCCAAACTACAAGTTTACTGTGGTTAAATGTTTACCAAGCCACACAAAACACTTGTTTGTGCTGCCACCATGAAATAATCTTGCCATTTCTTGTTGACATTATGGACTTTAAAATCATACAAAACAAATCACAACTTATGTTTAGAGCTGTCTAGTGACTCATGAAATTAATCTGTGAACCAGAAGTCTTGAGCATCCTCCTTGGAAGAATACGCAAAGCATAATGGGTAATTTTGGTCTCTGTGAAAACCTTGAAAAATAATCAATAATGATACTGTACTTCAGGGGTTTTCAACCTGTGGGGCGTTTGCCTGGAAAATCCAGCCTCACCACTGTACCAGCGGATGAGTCTGGTCGGCCATTGAATCAATTCGATTTCTAGGGCGGAGCAAATCCGAACAAACAGGAAGCGGAGTAAACCAATCAGAGAAGGGCGGATATGACGTTTGCAAAGCGACAAGAGAGTCAACAGCGAAAAGTAAATAATTAATGTGTTTTTGGTCATTTAAAACTGAATTCACGGCTGAATAGAACAAACTCTCGGGTCTCGCGTGCGCAATCTTTGTTGATATTGAAGGGACTTTCGCCAGACTAGAGTGATGCTGTTTGTGTCACTGAAATAAACGAATCTGATTGCACGGTACGGTTTGGAGTTGACTCGAATCGCGACGGAGGGCAGACTGACCAGACTGATATATCTTGTAGAAGATATATCAGTCTGGCCTTGCTAGGCAAGTGGGGCGTGCCCCCCTGTTCAAAAGTGAAAGTGAAATTCTCGAGTGATACAGCTGTAAAAGTGAGATTTTACTAGCAAATCTTTAGTCATCCACTAGAGGGGGCAATTTGACTATTGTCCCAGCTGATCGTTGGCTATGGTTACAGCAGGTTTGGCGCAACTTAATTTGAGCAAAAACAACTAAAAACAAAATGGACTGGTGGCTTGTAAATTCAAGAATACCAGAGATGATCAAAACTAAGGTTAAATTGAACGAAAAACAAGTTCAGTCGTCACTCTAAAGTCGGTAAGCTGTTCATATTTTTAATGTTTCAGTTTTTAACTAACCCTGTCTACACCGGACTCGATCAGCGTGATAAATCCCTGACAGTAAACTGATGCCTCGTTCTACCGGTATATTCCAAAGTGCCTGCGTTTCTTTTGACACAAAGGACAAATTGATTTGCAACTTGGTCAATTTGTTGCGTCCAGTGCATATACATCCTCAAGCTGTTGCGGCAAGGCGCGACGTGACAACGGTCGCGTCCAGGGTATAGAAACGGGTTTTGCACACTGTATTCAGGCATGTTACGGCTGGAACACACCAAGTCGACGCCATCGAACTAGTGGTGACAAAGCAGACTGCGGGGTTGGCTCACTTCTGCAGTGTCTGGGTCCAAAGTTGCCATGACACACCAAACCAACGCTCAACACCCAACGGCCAAGCAGCACGTCATTCTGCGCCTGCGCAAGATGAAATGCCTTTCCGTACCAGCAGGTGGCAGTAGCTGAATGGCCAATCAGAATGATCAGATGGCCCAACGGACCGATGAGCTCCGACGCCGATTCAACATTTCGAATCGGCCGAAAAAAGCAGATGAGGACCAACTTCAGCCAACTTTGCGCGAGTTAAATTAGATAAACGTAGGGGGTGCATGACCAAAAAGGTTGAAAACCCCTGGGGGGTATTCCAGAAAGCAGGTTATGTGACATACCTGGGTATGTTTAAGAGTAAGTAACCCCAACTTTCGGTTCCAAAAACGGAGGTAACTTTCAGGGTATGTAAGTAGCCATAGCAACTTGCTCTCTGAACATAACCTGCTCCAGAGCGGATGACTTCTCTAACTTCTATAATAAAATACATAGGTGATATCTTATTAAATAATTAGCATCAAACAAACATTATAAAGATTAAAAAATGATTGCACAACCACCTAATAGGTGGCGTTGTGCACCAAGTAGGTTATGTAAATCGCCATTAAACAAAAGGAGGAGGAAGTAGATTGGCACGCTTTTATTTAGAGTCTGTTTCCATGGTGAATCATTGATTTGTCGCTCGGTTGAGAATGTCTGGTGTGTTAACCGGGATCATACTCTGGGTTGACTGAACTTACTCCCGGACACGTTTTATGGGACCAGCATACCTCGAGTAAGCAAGGTTTGGGTTAATCAACTGAGAGTTTAGGGTATATGTGACGGTAGATTAACCTTGCTTTCTGGAATACACCCCTGCCCTACTGGGAGAATAAAAAATACAAATAATTATGTTACAATACATTCTCCCAATTAATACAAACCCTGACTATTAGTGTGGCACGTGCGTGTCGAGCAAACCACCTTTTCTATTTCGATTAGGATGCTGCTTTCGAGTTTACAGTAGCTGACTTTGTAGATAGTGGTAGGGTTTGAAACAGACCTTGTCTTATTCTTTCTCAATTAGCTGACCAGAGAATGTCCTTAAGGAACATATATTGAACACAGCAACCATGTCCTCTGTTCCGTTGACATTGACCACTTCCTCAGTAAGTGTGTATATGCATCCAAGCTGGGAAACTTCACGATTGTCTGGCTAGAGTGTGTGCGTGTGTTGTGATAGCGGTCAGATAATGTCACAGTGTGACAGAAGTGAGAGTGTTAGAGACAGAGAGGAAATGAGAATAAGGCCTCAGTCTTCTGTTCTTTACTCCAAAGCTCACAAGGGAACACTCATTCTCACACACACACACACACACACACACACACACAAACAGCATGTGACTGGATGACCATGTGCTAGTCACACTGAACATGTGTGTTTTCTCTTGCAGTGACATTGCATAAATCACTGAAAACTATAGGTGATACTGTCACTTAAAGGATTAGTTTACTTTAAAATGAAAATTACCCCAAGCTTTAATCACCCTCAAGCCATCCTAGGTGTATATGAATTTCTTCTTTCTGATGAACAGAATTGGAGTTATATTAATAAATATCCTGACGCGTCCCAGCTATATAATGGCAGTGAACAGGAAACAATGAGTATGAAGCTCAAGAAAGTGCATCCATCCATCATAAACATACTCCATACGGCTCTGGGGTTAATAAAGGCCTTCTGAAGTGAAGCAATGCATGTGTGTAAGAAAATATCCTTATTTAACAAGTTGTAAAGTAAAATATCTAGCTTCTGCCAGACCACCTTCTATATTCAACTTAGGAAGAAAGCGTAACTGACATCGCATCAGTTACCCTTTTTTTCGTAAGTTGAATAAGGAAGGCGGTCTGGCAGAAGAAAAACAGCACAATTTAATGAAGTTTATGCTTAAAACAAGAAATAATGGTAACACTTTATTTTACAGTACCATAGTTACACGTTACTACTTACTATAGTAAAAACAGTAAATTATGCATAATTACAAGTAACTAACCCTAAACCAAACCCTAACCCTAACTGTAACTCTATAGTAAGTACATGTAGTTAATTAATAGTACTCAGTACTTATTTGAGTAATTACAATGTAATTACAGAACTGTAAAATAAAGTGCAACCGAAATAACTATTTGCAAATTAGGTTGAAAAATAAACCTTATTTAAGATCTACTGTATTTTATAGATATAGCAACCACATATAAACAAGCACCTGTATAGCAATACCATAACAACCACTCAGAACAGACTCTAATTACTCAAAGTACTTGTTGATTTTTAACATGTTTTCATATGTCAAGCAACTTCATCTGTGGGATTTGCGATTCTTTTGGTAAACATTTGTAATGTGATTATGTTTTAGTTGTATAGCAAATAAAACATGAAACCTTAATAGGTGTACTGCCTATTACGATATGCAATCTTAATAGGCAGTACACCTTTCCTTTGTTTAGGCAAATATTAAATAAACATCATTTATGTGAGGACTGATTGGTAAAATTACTTTAAACCCAACTATATTCTTAAATAATAGTTTATAGTATTAAGTAGTTCACTAGGACTAACTAAAAGCCTTACTGCTAGACAACACATTACCATGAACAATCAATTAAACAACGGTTTGAACAGTGGATCACAACAAAACTAGAATGCTTGTAAACGTAGTCAGATAAGTATATAAAAAGTTGGTGGTTAAATGTAAAACAGAGCATGTGGACAAGCTGCAAGCTGATGCATGTGGCACTGTAGCCAATGGTGTGAGCTGCTGGATGGAAGCAGGTAGTTCAGCAGCCAATCAAAGCAGCGCTTGGCTGGGATGAGAGGAGGAAGTGGCCAATGGGGCACAGGCAGTGCCGGTACATTCCCCAGCTCTTAAGAGGTTAATGAGCAAAGCTGCTCGGCTTCCTGCCAGCACGTCCAGCAGCTCAGAGACGTTCCCACAATGAGTGAAAGCTGTATCATGACAGGACTGAGTCTAATTATACACCCACAGAGAGAGGGAGAAATAGGAGGGGGTCACAAAGGGCGAGCTGAAGTGTGTGAGTCTGTGCGTGTGTGTGTGTGTGGAGCCAAAAGAAAGCAGAGCGAGCTTTAGAGAGAGAGAGAGAGAGAGAGAGAGAGAGAGAGAGAGAGAGAGAGCTCACAGCGGGCGAGACAGAAAAATACAGAAGATACAGCAAAAGAGTGACTAGGTGAGGACAAGATAAGGAAAAAGACATAGTTTACAGCATCATGCTGGATATTCCCGTCTGCTGTGCTATTGCTGCTTTTCCATGATCACTCAGTGTATCTCTCACCATAAAAAGACACCCAACAAGGTAGGACACTTTTGCATGTGTGTGCTCGTGTTGACAAGTGTGATAGAATAAGCGTTATTGAGTGTCTTCAAGACATACGGGAGTGTGTGAGGTATGTTGTGTGGGTGTTGTGTGGATATTTGAGCAATGACAAGACAATGTGTGACTCAAAGTGTGTGTGAGTGTGTTCTTCAAAGTCACCAGCTTTACGTGAAACGTGCAAAGACAGGGTTTGTAATTTACCACATTTAGAGGATAGCGTTGAAACTGTTGAAAAGAGGCAGATAAAGGAAGCTGATAGGGCCCCAGCTGCTCTCAAACAAGGCATGACTGATCAGTATGTTTTGTTTTACAGTTCTGAACAGTCAATGTGAAACATGCAGTTGTTATATTATGAAAGTATTTCCATCTAATCTGACCCTTTAAATGACTATCACTGTTGTATCTACATGCAGTAGGGTTGATTCAGGCATATTTTTCACTTAAAATACAGAACCAACCTTTGTCAGGCATTCAGAAAAAACATCCTGCAAAACATTATTATTATTATTTACAATGTATGTGTAACAGTGGCTATGTTTAACACCTTTTAAAAAAAAAAAAAAAAAAAAACTTGTAAGACTTTTATTGGAGATTATACAAATGCATGGTATAACACGAATGCATATTTTTCATAGTGAATTTTTAATAGTGAAAGGCATGTGTATGTATTATATATCATCAGAAGTGCTAATCAGATGTTTTTTTTTTGTTTTGTTTTTTTATAAAGTATCCTATATATTCATATTGGGATATGTTATATTTTTGAAAATATAACGTAAGTGAGCAATCATAGAAATATGAAATGCAAATTTATAGTCTAAGATCTTCTCTGTCAGTGTACTGTCAGTGATTCTCAGATGGCTACTGCCTCTTTAAGACGTCTATTTTTACAGTAGCATTCACACACGTGTGTGTGTGTGTGTGTGTGTGTGTGTGTGTGTGTGTGTGTGTGTGTGTGTGTGTGTGTGACTGTGAGGTGGAGGCAGAGAGCAGGAGTGAGTCTGTGGGTGTGTGAATAGAGTAATTTTGCTGGTTTGTGCTTCTCTATGACGGACTTAGGCTGAGAAGTGTCTGCTGGTTAGTTAATCTCTCATTCTGCTAGTTAGTTTCCTTGACTCATGACTCACTCACGAAAGCATGCATGTTATTTTAATCAGTGTTTATATATATAAGACTGTATAAAATTTGTTTGAGAGTTAATTTTATTTCAAATTAAGTTTAATTTACTTTTTATAACTAAAGGCTTTAAGCACAAATTTAATGAGGTTTATGCTTAAAAGAAAATAAGAAAAAAAAATTGTCAGTGGAGTAATAAAATATATTTTCTCTAAAAACATGTCTTTTAAAGCAATGATTAAGGAAATATTTCTGGCAGTGCAGAGTATCAGTTCAGTTAGCAGGCTGATGTATGCAAGAATCTTATGCAATTAATCCCATATTTTTATTTGATACTGTAAGTAGCAACACACATTTTCATTTTGAGATAATAGTCTTATTTCATCGTCTTATATAAACTAATGTGATTGTTTTAGAATAGTGACTCATCCTCCATATTGTTTTATTACTTTTTATTTTATTAATTTCACACATTCATTTACTCATCTGTTTACTCATTCAATTATTCATTCATTACTCACACATGCATTAAAAGTCTACCAAATACTCACAGAATATAATAAACATTTGTTTTATGTATGAAACAACAAATAAAGTTATATATGAATGAAATTGTAAATAAAGTACCATATGCTAAACTACCATGTCTTCAGGAGAGAATTCAAAATCACAGTGGACAAGGACAAAATTACATCTAAAAACCAAATTATTTAATCTAGTTCTATCCAATCCATAAGCCAGTCTGTATGTAATCATTTGTTCCAGATGTAGCGATGCACATTATGGTGTTTATCATGTTAACAGGGTGACAGCAGTAAGGCCACAATGGCATCATGTTCCACACAGATATACTAATTTAGGCTAATCAAGACAGGATGGGGTGTGCTTGTGAGTGTGTGTGTGTGTGTGTGTGTGTGTGTGTGTGTGTGTGTGTGTGTGTGTGTGTGTGTGTGTGTGTGTGTGTGTGTGTGTGTGTGTGTTTAAGGCACGTGGTGGCCTCAATGATGAAGATCTACAGAGATCAGGATTTCTGTAAGAGCGTCACTGATCTGATACAGCACATAAGAGCACTGCCCCGTAATCCTGTCTGACCTTAACTTCCAGAGGTTTACCTACTAAATCATTATTCAATAATCTCATAATATTTTCTTTTTTTCCTTGTGTAAGAATGTGTGATATATATGGTGACCGGGAGGGGATATGTTCAGTTCACTTTATTTAGTAGTGGCCATGACATTAACTAACTAACAAACTAACTCGTGGGAACGTGATAAGTCGTGGCCACAAGATCATTTTGTCGAGGTAACGACATCCTTATGTCGTGGCCACGAGATCCTATGTTGAGGGACGACATCTATGACCAAGAGTTAAATGAGTAAATAACCACGCACAACCTGAAATTATTAGAAATGGATAGGCCTAGTGTTGAAGTCAAGACCACCTAATCCGAGACCAAGTCGAGGCCAAGAACAGACTAGCACTCCTCAAATTCATCTGAAAGATCCACATTTACTGCCTGAGAAATGTCATATTTTTAATCAATATTTACCATTAGAATAAAAAGACACTATATAAAGCTGTTACCAATCAATTAAAATCACTAACAACAAAATTCATCTTTACACTGCAGAGGTGTAGAAGTTGCATTACAAATGCATAAATAATGTTGAGATTAATGTTTTAAAAATAAAACTTTGTTTATTGAACATTTGTAAAAAAAAAAAAAAAAAAAAAAAAAAATGAATAAAATAATAGAAAAATTACATTTGCAATTGTGCTCATATTTGTGAAAACAATCCTTTTTCTTGTGATATTGCTTAATTATATCATATGTTATAATATAAATATCAAGATCTTATACAAGTACTTTTTTGCAATCTTATCGTGAATTTTGTGGGCATTTGTATTAATTTTTTTGACATTTTTGAAAAAATCCCTTGTTGATTTCTGACCCGGCACAACAGGAACAAAATAAATGAAATTAGAAATAAGTTACTGATTGCATTTGAAGCAGGAAGTTTTACATCCAGTCAAATTAAATGATGTTAACAAATAAATTAGACAATGCAAAGGCAATTTGTGGCCTTGAACGGTCTTGAAATAAAATCCTGAATCCTTTTAGTCTGAGACCAAGACGAGACTGAATACAAATGCGGCTGAGACCAAGACAAGACCAAGACCTTTAAAAAATGGTCTTAAGACTCGAGTACTACAACACTAGATAGGCCTATAATAATATTTATTTTAAATTAAGAAAAAGTGCTTATATTAATAGAAAAATGAAAAACGATTATATTAACATATTGCCTCTTATATTGATGGTCCCTATAGACAGCATTCGAATTAAGTTTATCAACAAATGTTAAAAGAATATGCCTTATAAAACATTTTTATCTATCCCATCCAACAGTCTTTTAAATCCATTCATATATATATATATATATATATATATATATATATATATATATATATATATATATATATATATATATTACTACTATTAATATTATTATTATTGGTTACATTTTTATTCATTGTTATGTATTTGCTTTATTTTGACCATTAATTTCCTGCATCTCTTTAACTTCCTGTATATTATGTTACTTAAAGTATATATTTAGTAAATACAGTAAATGCCCTGATCATACCAATAAAGTTTTGACTTTATGACTGTATTTTTATAGACTACACCAGTAGACTATGTGATGACTATATATATCATTTTTTTGTAGGCCTATATTATTTTATGTTCTGACACATTTTTTTATCATTTATTGATAAAAACAAACTTCATTGGAATGTTGTCTATAGGCAACATCGTGCGCAATATAATATTCTATAATATAGCATAATATAATAATTTCTTAATTCCGCCCTTATTTTGTCATTCTTAATTAACAAAAAAAAAATGTTATAGGCTTATCCAAAGCCACTGATCTCACAGGTTTGTTTATACATTTAACTCATGGCCACGAGAAAAATATGTCGTTCCCCCAACGACTGTACATCGTGCTGCCATGACATAAGGATGTCATTACCTCAACAAAATTATCTTGTGGGCATGACTTATTATCGCGTTAATATGTCATGACCACAACAAAACTGAACCGGACATGTCATCTCTGGAGGGTGAGATGTCAGAATTACAGAGGGCATTATCTTATCAACTGTAAAATTTCAGTTAAAAAAAAAACAAACAAACAAAAAATTTACATACTAACATGCAAAATCCTAAGGGTGACCTTTAAAGTTACAATTATTAGAGCCTATTAATATTTTTTATTGTATTCATACCATCAGTGAAATCATAAAGCTGGCAAAGTTATTATAATAATTACTAATATTCATTACTAAAATCAGGTACATGTAAGATAAATGTACGTTTAAAGGATTACTCCACTTTTAAATAAACTTTTGCTGATAATTTACTCACCCCATGTCATCCAAGATGTCCATGTCTTTCTTTCTTCAGTTGAAAAGAAATGAAGGTTTTTGATGTAAACATTCTAGAATTTTTCTCCATATCATTCATTTCAATGGGCACCAAATGGTTGAAGGTCCAAATGGCAGTTTCAGTGCAGCTTCAAAGGGCTTTAAACGACACCAGACGATACCAGACGATGAATAAGGGTCTTATCTAGCGAAACGATTGGTCGTTTAAAAAAAAAAAAAAAAAGTTTAAGTTTTATAAGCACAAATGCTGGCCTTGCTCTTTTCTCCGATGCGCGTTCGTAACGTCACGTAATACGCAAATACGCTGAAAAGGTCACGGTTGACGTAGGCGGAAGTATCGAGTCAGTGTTTACATTACAAATGTGCGGAAGGAGGATCGTATACACATATTCAAATGTCTTTGTGTCAGTTTGTTGTTTAACCCTTTGAGCGGTACGTTCCCACATATGGGATGTTTATTTCTGTGCCCCTGGGCGTACGGTTCCACATATGGGATTTAGAATGTTCAGCGACGTCACATAACTGCTAGATTCAAACTGTGCTTTCGCGCTCTGGCTGCGAGACGGACGTGCGCTCTCTTGTCATCACGGCTATGCAGTGTTTTCAGCCACATAATGTTTCTTTTAAGGTTTCAGACATTTAAAGGTGCCCAAGAATGCTTTTTCACAAGATGTAATATAAGTCTAAGGTGTCTCCTGAATGTGTCTGTGAAGTTTCAGCTCAAAATACTCCATAGATTTTTTTTTAATTAATTTTTTAACTGCCTATTTTGGGGCATCATTAACAATGCACTGATTTACACTCGGCGCCGCCCCCTTAAATCGCGTGCTCCCTGCCACATCAGCTGTCGACTATATTACAGCGCATTTACAAAGTTCACACAGCTAATATAACCCTCAAATGGATCTTTACAAGATGTTCGTCATGCATGCTGTATGCATGCTTCGAATTATGTGAGTAAAGTATTTATTTGGATGTTAAAGTTTTATTCTGAGTGAATTTGAGGCTGTCCTCCGTGGCTAACGTCTAATGCTACACTGTTGGAGACAGTTATAAAGAATGAAGTTGTGTTTATGCATTATACAGACTGCAAGTGTTTAAAAAATGAAAATAGCGACGGCTCTTGTCTCCGTGAATACAGTAAGAAACGATGGTAACTTTAACCTCATTTAACAGTACATTAGCAACATGCTAACGAAACATTTAGAAAGACAATTTACAAATATCAGTAAAAATATCATGCTATCATGGATTATGTCAGTTATTATTGCTCCATCTGCCATTTTTCGCTGTTGTTCTTGCTTACCTAGTCTGATGATTCGGCTGTGTGCAGCTCCAGACGTTAACTGGCTGCCCTTGTGTAATCCCTTTCATAATGTTGGGAACATGGGCTGGCATTATGCAAATATTGGGGCGTACACCCCGACTGTTACGTAACAGTCGGTGTTATGTTGAGATTCGCCTGTTCTTCGGAGGTCGTTTAAACAAATGAGATTTATATAAGAAGGAGGAAACAATGGGGTTTGAGACTCACTGTATGTCTTTTCCATGTACTGAACTCTTGTTATTTAACTATGCCAAGGTAAATTCAATTTTTGAATCTAGGGCACTTTTAAATACGCATAAGCACCATTAAACAATACATTTGGAGTTTATAAAATACACACATGTCAGACGTCAGTGGAAGCATCAATAAACAGTGAATTCAAATATAATTTGCCGACATTTATTCATATCAGACACACATAATGGGTCTAAGTAACTATAAAGTTTACTATCTTATTCTTCTAGTTCACCAGCCACTTACTGCATATATTTCAGGAGAAACTGATGTATTCACCTGCTGTAAATCAGACTGACAGAACTCTGTGAACTGCAGTGCAAACTAAGATGGCGGCGCCCATCTCGCATTATAGATCAAGATAAAGATCATTTCTAAAGGTTTTTAAACGACAAAACACACTCATTCACACATATTTGAGAATCGGAATATCATATAGTTAAAGCCATGTAAGCAAGTTTGCGAATATTTTAAATAAAAAAGGAAAAACAAAATAATAGTGATCCATCTCTCATACAGTGTTATTGTGGCTACGTTCAGCGCTCGTGATGCGCACGCGTCGCCATGGAAACAATAAGGGCAAACCATAGACTGTAAAAAAAGATGGACGACGCGACGCCGCTTCCTTCCATTGTATCCACAAGTTTCCTACGCCCCATGAGGCCTTGCGTCAAACGTGGGAGCGTCTTCCGGTTCGAAGTAAACAAGCTGGACATGACACTCATTCATTCAACAGTTGACAGTCATTCAAGATTTAACGATCCAAACTTGCGAACGTTTGTTTTTTACTTAAAGATTTAAGATTCCGGCATCAATATTTGAACAGTGTTTTACAATAAAAAAAAATGTTACAGTAATAGTAATGTATTAATTTATGTCAGGAGTCCACATCAATCATGCTAAATCTAACTGATATTTATATTGACATAAAAAGAAAACACAGACCTATTCAGTTACTCCACTACGGCTTTTAAATCCAAAGGCTTACACATATATTGATAACCCTATGTTTACGTCACTTTTCTGAGCATTTCTATTTATTTTCCTCTAAATTATGCGATGATTGCTATCCGAGGATGTTTGCGCGATCTCTCCGTCTATCTATCCTGATCCTTTCAGCCAGAGCAACAGAGCAACAGAGGGAGCTCATGAGTTATAGGAGTTAACCGGAGTGTGTGAATCTGTGAAAGATATGCATTTGTCAGGAATCAACAGGCACAGAGAAGAGACAGATAAAACATTAAACCAAATAAATACACGATTATAATCACATAAGAATTGTCTTCGTTCCTCAAGCAGTCTTTGATATTTTCCATAAACGTGTGTATTTAATATCGCAATGGTTAACATAAGTAGCCTTTAGCATCGCATACAGTGGAAACGCGACTGGCTCTGGCACGCACGATACGTTAGGAGTAAAATATCACATCATAAGGCTTTGGTGCTAGCATCAGTGACAGGTGAAGTACAGACAGCGGGTTGTTCATGTATTGCAGGGCCAGGATGCTCTTGTAGTCATGCAGCAGCACTTTTGTGGAAGGTCAGTAAAGTAAAGAGCAATTAAGGGCACGAAAACTGTTTATTGTATTGTGATATTAACTAATAATGTAGTAAACCGAGATGTTGTCCCTGAGCACCATAATGACATCTCTCATAAAGATTTGCAACTTTACAAAGTAAACAATGATCCAAAAAACACTTAGCCTCTTTTGCTAATTAGCACACAAAATACCATTGGTATGCTGCTTCCGCCGCCTCACCGGAAGTTGTACCCACGTTCTCTTTTACAGTAGCGCCCCGCGGAAACAGGTGGATATTTTCCAGAGAAACATGCTCGCAGCCATCTTTAGAATATTGTCTTTGAACTTCCGTTTTTGCGGTAGCCCTGTATATTTCTATGGCATAGCTGTTGAAGAATAATTAGCTGGTGAAGTGGATTTAGGTGTTGTAGAGTTAATGAAAGTTATCATGAGCATTGTTATATTTAAAGCAGATGGTCTTAACAAATGTCAGCAGACCGGAAAGATTTTAAAATGAGCAGTTCATTCATAAATACAAAAGATAGCTGTGGAAATACAAGCCGGAAGTCAAACGACAACGAGCGCAGCGCTAAAAAGGGGCGGGGCTACATAAAGTCTATAGGCCGATGAATGGGCGCTGACACATTACGCAATTCGTCAAAAAAAAAAGTTTGGAGCCTGGGCATGCGCAGAAGGAATCGTCAGTGGAGCCCGGAGGCGGAGTCGCGGTATCAAACTTCCGCCCAGGCGGCTGCGTCATCATTCATGTATTTTAAACAGACTATAAAAATTATACACAATTTAAAATTCTACCTATAAAATAATAGGCTATTCTGTTTCTAGAGCAATAATATTTTGCTATGAAACAGCAAATTCAGTAGATAAAATCAATATAATATGGTATAAAATCATAATGCCCATTTCACGTCAGAAACGGTCCTGCCATTTTAAATCAAGTTCAACTAACGTTACAGGAGATCGATTGCTGTAATTAGAGTAACTTAGGCTATCATTAGTTTTGTCCTGCTAATTATTATTTTATACCCATAAAAATAATAAGTAACTGCCAGATAAGGATCACCTGCTTTTTCCCGACATGGTTAAGATTAGGTGTGTTATCTTAACTAATAACATTTATTAGGCTAATTAGCTTATAACGCCCATAATGTTACAGAAAAAAGTTCAGTGATCCATCAGATCCTGTAGGTCGGTTAGTACAGTAACAGTTTACTGCTGAACAACTCATTTTGTTGGTTAAATAACAAAGAAATCGAAAATTAATAGTTAATTAATACATCTTCAATCTCCCCTCGAAGCTCCGACAGTCCTCAGACAAGCTGTCAATCAACTTCGAATCATGACGACACCCCCCCGTTTTTATAGCATCAAATTGCTAGCTAAAATCTAAATCATCACAAAAACGAACACTTGAATATATATCAGCGTGATAACAACTACCTTAAATGACCAAAACCATGTTTCAAAAAGTTTTATTTGAAGCAGAATTTATTTTTAAGTTTTCACTGAAGTCTCATTCGACTGCATTGAGAGGGCGGGGTTTATGACCTGTACTGCATCCAGCCTCCAGGGGGCAATCAAAGAGCCCGCAGCTTCACTTTTCAGGACGTATGAGACACACCCGGGGCAAACGTTCTTAAAATAAGGGTCACCTTAAAAAAACTCACTCTGTTGGTCAGTTAGAATATTTTAAACTCACGCTTGAAAGGTGTGCGTATCCTGGGTGTTTTAATATTAGAAAGCCTAAAAGAAAATTTTTGTCAGGACAGAAATTTGTGACTTTTCATAGATTTCCTATACACAATCCTGAGTGAATGAAACTGTGGTTGCTATGCCTACGTCAACCGTGACCTTTTCAACGTAATTGCGTATTACGCGACGTCACGAACACGCTTCGGAGAAAAGAGCAAAGCCAGCATTTGTGCTTATAAAAGTTAAACTTTTTTTTTTTTTTTTTTTAAATGACCGATTGTTTTGCTAGATAAGACCCTTATTCATCGTCTGGTGTCGTTTAAAGCCCTTTGAAGCTGCACTGAAGCTGCCATTTGGACCTTCAACCGTTTGGTGCCCATTGAAATGAATGATGTGGAGAAAAATCCTAGAATGTTTACATCAAAAACCTTAATTTCTTTTCGACTGAAGAAAGAAAGATATGGACATCTTGGATGACATGGGGGTGAGTAAATTATCAGCAAAAGTTTATTTAAAAGTGAACTAATCCTTTAATGAAGCTGTTTCTGTGACAGCTACAGATCTCCAATGTAATACTCCAGTGTCCAAATTCACTTACTTATTTCATTCACTTATTTCCCATACAGCGGACTCTAATGTAATTTGCTATAGGCAATAGTGAATAAGTGAATGAGTGAGTGATTTTTGAGACAGTATATGTTACATGAACAGTTAACCACTTTCAGTGAATCAATAAAAAAATAAAAAAATAAAAAAATAAAAAAATAAAAATTCCATAATGGCAATGCCACTCCTAAACATCAAACCTTAATCAGCAGCAGTCCAGGATGAAATTAGGCAACTCGTGAAAGTGGCTTAGATGCTGCAGCCCTATTTATACCATCAGGACTCACCCAGTGCTTTGAAGAGAGCTTTACACCCAGAACTCAACTAATCCTGCTTTGGCCTCGACCATCAGAGGATTAGCAATGCTATCTCTCTCTCTATCTCTTTTCCTCTCAATGGATCATTGATTGTTTCAGTGCAGTTGGCTCTCAAGTCAATTTGTTTAATACCTTACTTGTTTAAACATACTAGCGATACATCAAAATGCTCTGCTTTTACAATATTTTTTTCTAATTATTATTAGTTCTTGTTAAGGCAAACATTACAATTAATATTGCTCCTACTTAGGGTCAGGAGTTTGTTTCAAATCATTAACCTTAAGTATTAAATCTGGCACATAGTCCTGCACTGTTGGTACTACAGACATGAATGATGCCTTAATTCATATGGCTTTTTGAGGAAAGGTCACACAGTCACGAAAAGCATGCACATCAAAAATGAAAATAACAAAAACAAAAAATAAGAACATTTTGTCATAATTTACTCACCCTCATATTGTTCCAAGCTCATTATATTGGAATGTCTGCATCATGTCAAATATTTCATGATAAAAACATAATTTAAAGAATTACACTAAACTGTGTGAGATAAAATGAAAATAGTTCTGAGCATCCAAGTAAGCTAATGTAAACCTAACTGCTGAATACACAGGACATAGATAAACCTTCACTGAATTGACACTGTCATTTTTATGGAATCGAAATGAATTAAATTATAACTCGCCTAAAAAGATGCGTTTACACACTGATGTTGTACTCCTTCACTTGCTTTAAAGCTGGAAAGTTTTGCAATTTGAAAGTTATCATCTATTTTTAAAATGCAGTATGAGTGTTGTGGCCAGTGGGGTGGAAGGTGACTATTGTCTGATTTATGCATTTACTTGATTTTATTTTATTTTGCATTTACTTTCATCAAATGTGCCCTAGAATCAAAAATTGAATTTACCTTGGCATAATTGAATAACAAGAGTTCAGTACATGGAAATGACATACAGTGAGTCTCAAACACCATTGTTTCCTCCTTCTTGTGTAAATCTCATTTGTTTAAAAGACCTCCGAAGAACAGGCGAATCTCAACATAACACCGACTGTTACGTAACAGTCGGGATCATTAATATGTATGACCCCAATATTTGCATATGCCAGCCCATGTTCAAGGCATTACACAAGGGCAGCCAGTATTACGTCTGGATCTGTGCACAGCTGAATCATCAGACTAGGTAAGCAAAGCAAGAACAATAGCAAAAAATGGCAGATGGAGCGATAATAACTGGACATGATCCATGATTAACATGATATTTTTAGTGATATTTGTAAATTGTCTTTATAAATGTTTTGTTAGCATGTTGCTAATGTACTGTTAAATGTGGTTAAAGTTACCATCGTTTCTTACTGTATTCACAGAGACAAGAGAGCTGTCGCTATTTTCATTTTTAAACACTTGCAGTCTGTATAATGCATAAACACAACTTCATTCTTTATAAATCTCTCCAACAGTGTGTAATGTTAGCTTTAGCCACGAAGCACTGCCTCAAACTCATTCAGAATCAAATGTAAACATCCAAATAAATACTATACTCACATGATCTGACGCATGCATGCAGTATGCATGACAAACATCTTGTAAAGATCCATTTGAGGGTTATATTAGCTGTGTGAACTTTGTAAATGTATATATATTATAGTCGAGAGCTCGGGGGGGCAGTGGAACGCGCAATTTTAAAGGGGCCGCAGCCTGAATCGGTGCATAGTTAATGATGCCCCAAAATAGGCAGTTAAAAAAATTAATAAAAAAAAATCTATGGTGTATTTTGAGCTGAAACTTCACAGACACACTTCAGGGGACACCTTAGACTTATTATTACATCTTGTAAAAACTGGTTCTAGGGTAGATTTAAGTACGTATCTGTATCCTGTTTTCGATGGGACTCGAACTTCGAGCGAGAGGCGAAATCTTCTGCTTGATTTGCACGTGAGGATCTGTGAGGATTTGTTCATTTGCAAGCATTGCTATGATTACCATGAGTGATTTGCACTGTTCAGGACACCAGGAGCAGTGAGCAGTGGGGTTTGATAATAGGACCGCTGAGTCCCATTAACGATTGTTAAAAGTCGGACTATTGCAAGGCTGAATGTGCTTTAAAGTCCCCCTGTAGTCACTTATTTTATCCCTTAAAACTCATCTTTGATCACCAAAAAAAATTTAAGTGAAAAAAATGTCTTCATGCCTTAACATAGCTTGAATGTAACTCTACACCAGGGATGGACAACTCCGGTCCTGGAGGGCCAGTGTCCTGCAGAGTTTATCTCCATCCCTGATAAAAACTCACTTGCCTATAACTTTCTACTAATCCTAAAGACCTTGATTAGCTGGTTCAGGTGTGTTTGATTAGGGTTGGAGCTAAACTCTGCTGGATACTGGCCCTCCAGGACCGGAGTTGTCCATCCCTGCTCTACACCTTTGCCTCATTTAATATACATGGATCAATGAATATTAGCCCCACCTCCACTCGCTCACGCCAGTTCGGAGAGTCTACTGTTGCTGTAGTGACGAGCAATTTGTTGTTTGTGTTATGGATATTGAAGAAAAAAGCTTGCTTCACTTCGTATATTCAGTTTAACAGCTGTGCAACTCAACTGCTCACATATTTTCTGACGCTTAAATTGTGTTTTAAATTATGAATTGGTAAAACGCCTTTGCAAAACGGTCTGAAATCCACTTGCATTTGTTTGGACTGCTCTCTTACTGAATCACCTGAAGCGATTTCTCAGTAAAACAGACAGTATTGAGAGAACAAGCTGCCGTTTTCCTCTGTGAACATGTGCCAAATGGATGTATGACAAATTTCGTTGCTTTTTGGAGTGTTTCAGATTTAAAAAAAAAAAACATTCAGATGAAATCCTGCAGGCGCCCGTGCCTTCTCCGTACATGAAATAAATCCACATCCTTGAATCCACATTTACTTGAACTTATCAGGTAGGCTAATATCTATGGTTTGACACATTCCAGAGGCGGACCAAAATCAGAATTTATAATGGACTGAATAGCTCTCTCTCTGATTCCACACTGACTGAATATGCACATGAATCTCGGTCACATGCACACGCTCAGAGCAATATTGTTTTAGCTTAGTTTTATAATATTAAAATATTTCGAAGGACAAACACATGAACTTTATTGGCTTTACTTCAAGTCAGCTGTCACTTTACTTTGGCACGAGCCCCTATGCGCTCGCACACTTGGCACAGCCCTTGCGACGGTTCTGTCATTAATTAATATGAATTAATATGATTAGCCTTTTGCTTGACTACGTTGTCAAACAGCTAATAATATGTGTTGCTAATGTTACACACACCATTCCCGTTCTTCATCTCAGAGTCAGACAGCTGCCTTCTAACAATCAGTAATCCTTACAAACACTTTGAACAACTCAGAACATCAGTGGAGAAAGGCATAGTTCATCGTAACATCATAATAGACTAATAAATAATAGATATTGCTAAATCTACACAATTTTTCATATCAACAGAATATATACCAGGATAACCTGGCTTCTCTCAAGACTTTTCTGCTTCAGAGCAGTCATAGTTAACGATATACCAAAGCCTGCCGGCACGTTGATGTGATTGGTTACAAGGTAGTCTGTAACGTCACAAACACCCACGAATTTCAAACCGCAGGTTTTAGACTGTCTTTGGTTTACTGCAGTTTCAAACATGAAATACTCAGCAATGGTGCTGACTTATGAATTTGCACATGGTTTGTCTTAAAGCATATTAAAAACACTACATAGACATATAGACAACATTAAAAACTTGATTTTCACCACAGGGGATCTTTAAAGACTATTAAGGACTTGTGTGAGTTATCATGCTTATAGGTGTTTCTGTCATTTGAGCTGTTTACAAATGTCAAAAAAAAAGCATTGCATATTTGCACTACAACTTCCTATTAAGTGCATGAAAAAAAATAAAAAAGAATGTTATTTACAGTTGTGAAATATATCATGGTGTGAGTTTGAGTTTATCGTTTATGTTTTGCATTCCTTGAAGTGTCCTTAAGTGCATACAGCATCCCTTCCTTGCATGTCCTTGAAGTGTGCTGTATGCACTTTTACTATTATTGAAATAAGTTTGTTACAAGTTTAAAAAAAAATCAGACTTTTCAACTGCCACGTCACAGTGACGTATGCCATTAAAGTACCGGAAGAGAGATTCAAAAGCAGTCGGCTAACTCAGCTCAAATTCCAAACTGTGTTTTTGCACCCTTGAAGGGCACTTCTAGAAGGGGACGCCATTTGTAGGGGCATTCCAAATGAAAACGAACAACTCAGTCCCTTCACGAAGGGAACATGCGATGGTCACTTCAAGGAAGTAATTTAATCATTTATGGTCATGTGACCCTGGGTGACAAGCACTCATGATTCATTTTAAATCTAGATATGGTGGGAGATTAACGTATAAAAAGAATAAGTCAAGTTGTTTTGTTGTGATATATTACACACATTTTCATCATGCATTTCATATCACGTTTGAAGAAGTTTCATAGCTAAAAATGTGTTTAATGCTTTGTGTTTAATGCTTAACTTATAAAGTTAAGAGCAGATTGGGAACACACACAAACATATACACATATACATACATATATATATATATATATATATATATATATATATATATATGAGCAATATCACACGAGTAGCCGTGCAATATGGCTGTATATCAGCACGCTGTGATTCGTCCGTAGGCACGAGGCCGCACGCCTCCATCTAAAGGCGTATTAATGTAATGTTCACTCAATCCATATTACTTAATGGACATATTTATATAAAATCATATTTATTAACAATAATATTTAGAACAACAAATAAGCACAATTGTACAGTTCAGTCAAACATAAAGCACTAGTTATTAAAAAAAAATTAGGTCACCATTTATGCTTGTATGTGGGTTTTTACAAATATTTAACGAATGAAAAGGATTTTAAAGAGCGTGTGACAAAACCTCCTAACTCCATTGGATCCTCAAACTGTCAATCAAATGCCTCATTAATCTGCCTCACCTCCGGAATGAAGTGCGCACGCAGTTTGGACATCTCCTCTGTGCAATGCAAAGGTAAATAAAGATCTGATGTTTGGAAAAAAAAATTGTAAAGCGTTTTCTTTACTCAAAAAACCATATGTTTATAAAGTTTAATGTTTTACGTATTTGAAGAGCGGAGAAGAGTCTGATATGTCCCGTCTAGTTGTAGCCAATATGCTATATAAGGATGTAACGTAACGTTTATTATTATCAAATTTAATATAGCACAATTCGACTTGCTCTGGAACAAATAATAGATTAATAAGACCAAAGATTGCCCGTTCTATGTACTCAAATTGAATTATGTCTCGTGTTTAACCACTATAAGAGCCAGCGGCAAATCCCTGAGGCACTGGCCGAGATTAAGCTGTTGTCGGCGGTTACAGAAGCACTGAACGGCCGCTGACACACTCGAGCTTGCATCTCCGAAAACGTCAAAACAAATTGTAAAATAGGCGCTGTTATTAAATATGAGTCACATATTTCAGGTCTAAACAACAACATTCTCGCTTAAAAAACTATTAAAACTATAGTTCGTGGTACAAGAAGTAGTATTTGTAAAAATTATGGTTGATTTGATCGGCCGCCATGACGGTCACTTCAAGCGGAGTGATACAAACGGTGAAAAGGCAGTAGGAGTGCTGTTATCACTGAAATATCGCATGGCTATCAGCCAATCAGATTCGAGAACCAGACAGAACTGTATGTATAAATATATATATATATATATATATATATATATATATAAGCATATTGAACATTTTAAGACATTCTGCGTTTCGCGGTCTAGTTTTGTTATGGTACCATGTGAAGCTAATGAGGAAATTACGTGGTCTTTCATTGTTCCCTTCACTAAGTGCGTTCCAGACAGGCTTCATAATGACACAAGTGCCCTGTTCCCTCCCTCCTCAGTCAACACTGTTTCTCCAGAGCGGCTGCACAAGCTCTAAAGATGACACAGCTGTTTCACAATTGGCTGGATTCAATGATGACGTGTGTTTCATGTTTATTCTGAAACTTTCAGTTCTCCTAATGCTCACACATCCAAGTTTTTACAACAGTAAAAGCTATTTTCATATTATCTTAATGCCATATAGTGTCATATTTATCAAAAATAAAACTGATAAAAATATATACCCCACTTTACTGGGATTTAAATTGTATGAGGCTTATGTTACATCTGACAACTCATCACATGTCTACATCCCATGTCCCATGTCTAAAATACCTAGCAATAATTACAATTAAAGGATTAGTTCACTTTCAAATAAAATTTTCCTGATACTTTACTCACCCCCATGTCATCCAAGATGTCCATGTCCTTCTTTCTTCAGTCAAAAAGAAATTAAGGTTTTTGATGAAAACATTCCAGGATTATTCTCCTTTAGTGGACTTCAATGGTCTCCAAACTTTGAAGGTCAAAATTAGTTTCAGTGCAGCTTCAAAGGGCTTTAAACAATACAATTGGAAGGCGGTCATTTGTTTTTATAAAGCATATCCACAAGTTTCCTACGCCCCATGAGGCCTTGCGTCAAATGTGGGAGTGTCTTCCGGTTCTAAGTAAACAAGCTAGACGTGACACTCATTCATCACAATTACTGTCATTCAACAGTTGACAGTAATTCAAGATTTAACGATCCAAACTTGCGAACGTTTGTTTTTTACTTAAAGATTTAAGATTCCGGCATCAATATTTGAACAATGTTTTACAATAAAAAATGTTACAGTAATAGTAATTTATTAATTTATGTTAGGAGTGCACATCAATCATGCTGAATCTAACTGATATTTATATCATAAAAAGAAAACACAGACCTATTCAGTTGCGCCTGCTTCCATTTATTTGCGATCACAAGAACGCAAAAAACAACTCCACTAAGGCTTTTAAATCCAAAGGCTTACACATTTAGAAATATATTGATAACATACCCTATGTTTACGTCACTTTTCTGAGCATTTCTATTTATTTTCCTCTAAATTATGCGATGATTGCTATCCGAGGATGTTTGCGCGATCTATCTATCCTGATCATAGACGATCCTGATCCTTTCAGCCAGAGCAACAGAGGGAGCTCATGAGAAGACAACAGGAGTTATGAGTTATACTAGTTAACCGGAGTGTGTGAATCTGTGAAAGATATGCATTTGTCAGGAATCAACAGGCACAGGGAAGAGACAGATAAAACATTAAACCAATTAAATACACGATTATAATCACATAAGAATTGTCTTCGTTCCTCAAGCAGTCTCTGATATTTTCCATAAACGTGTGTATTTATTATCGCAATGGTTAACATAAGTAGCCTGTAGCATCGCATATATGACAGTGGAAACGCGACTGGATCTGGCACGCACGACACGTTAGGAGTCAATAATATCACATCATAAGGCTTTGGTGCTAGCATCAGTGACAGGTGAAGTACAGACAGCGGGTTGTTCATGTATTGCAGGGTCAGGATGCTCTTGTAGTCATGCAGCAGCACTTTTGTGGAAGGTCAGTAAAGTAAAGAGCAATTAAGGGCACGTTTATTGTATTGTGATATTATTAACTAATAATGTAGTAAACTGAGATGTTGTCCCTGAGCACCGTAACGACATCTCTCATAAAGATTTGCAACTTTACAAAGTAAACAATGATCCAAAAAACACTTAGCCTCTTCGCTAATTAGCACACAAAATACCATTGGTAGGCTGCTTCCGCCGCCTCACCGGAAGTTGTACCCACGTTCTCTTTTACAGTAGCGCCCCGCGGAAACAGGTGGATACATTTAAATTTTTTTCGAAAATGACTGATCGTTTCGCTAGATAAGACCCTTATTCCTCGTCTGGTATTGTTTAAAGCCTTTTAAAGCTGCACTGAAACTGTAATTTTGACCTTCAACCGTTTGGAGACCATTAAAGTCCACTATAAGGAGAATAATCCTGGAATGCTTTCATCAAAAACCTTCTTTTTGACTGAAGAAAGAAAGACATGAACATCTTGGATAACATGGGGGTTAGTAAATTATCAGGAAAATTTTATTTGAAAGTGAACTAATCCTTTAATCACACATTCAAAAACACAACATAAAAACACATACCAAATATAACAGCAAGTAAAATATATATATATATTCCTTTAGCAAAATTGTTTGTATTATACACAAACACTGGTATATTATTAATAGTTATCCCTGTTTGAAATATATTCTAAGTAGTCCTCCTTTTGTAAATCTTCCCCAAATCTTCATGTATGTTGGTTAGGGCTGTTCTGCCTATAGTTATAGACTAGTCATTGTAATTAACTATTAGGGTTGTATATACAAGGATTAGATAATGAAACTGAATCATCTGGTTTTAGACCACAATCATTTATTAGTATGATGTGGGCTTGTAGGGCCTCCTTTTGCAGACAAGACAGCATCAATTTGTCTTACAGATACAAGTCCTGCACAGTGGCCAGAGGGATTTTGAGCCATTCCTCTTCTAGAACAGCGGCCAGGTCACTATGTGATACTGGTGGAAGAAAACGTTTCCTGACTTGCTTCTTCAAAAACACACCCCAAAGTAGCTCAAAAATATTTAGATCTTGTGACTTCACTTTCAACTTCACTTTCATGTTCATCAAACACGCGGCTTGGGCTGTGAGCGATTGAGCGGAGCGCACTGGCATAGAACCGCTCCACTTTGCTCACATGCATATACTGTCATTGTTCATCATTTATCCCTGCAATTACCATTTCAGTAATCCCATGAACACACCACATAAGTTTAATTACAACATCTTTTATTTGCTTATCTGCTTATTTGTTGGTCTGTGTCCTTGTTCGAGCTGTGAAGTGTTTATTCTGCTGTGGGTATGGCAAAGGGTCAAAATGTCAGTGGCGTTTGTGAATCCTTAAAGCAGAGACTTCTCATGCTGAGCCTGTGTGAATCGTCTGCAGTGTTTATATGCCTGGGGAAGGTGGGAATATAGAAGTGTAAATTATGTATACATGTATACCTTTATGTAAATGGTTGTGGTTTGCAGAAGGTTGAAATACAGATACTTTATAGGTACTTTCACACCTGGCTTGTTTGGAGCATTCGTTTCGGAACCTTGTGCATTTTCTTGCTTAGTTCGGTTTGTAGGCATATATGAATACAGCAATCATGCTTGGATCTATACCAAAACAATTGCTCTTTCAATTTTAAACGAACTCTGGAGCAGTTCGACTGAGGTGAGAAAGCGATCCGACCCAACGGACCAACAGACTAAGCAGTATCATAATTCATAACAGCAAACGTATTATATAAAAAGCAGCTGTGTCTGATTCTGTGAGTGAGCATGTTAGTTATCACAGTTAGCTTCTTCTTATTAAAATATTGTGTAATTGTTCTTCTCCATGCATTGCAATAATGCAGTCCTGATGAAGCCTTGCTTCCAGCTCTAACTGCATTGTATAGGCTATATAATAATGCAGGAATGGCGGCTACATTCTTATAGTGTTTGCGTGTGTGGCTACAGTTACAAATAAGCCACAATAAGCTCATGGAGTGAACTTGTCAATCATCTTGATTGACATCTGGATGCAGAGGAAACCCTGACCAATAAGTTTTACTCGCATGTGACTTGAGTAAACAAATTTTGTACACTTTTGAAATTTTGACTTGTGAAAGCGAATCCGCAACAAGAAGAAAATGCAACATTGCAACAAATCAAGTCCCTGTTCTGGAACAAAGCAAATGATCTACAGGTCTGAAAATGCCCTATAATTACCTTAAAATGGTTTGATCCAAGTGGGCAGAGCCTAAAAGCATGTCTCTCTCTAACATTGGTTAATGAGGAGTTGAGGAGAGCAATTTGTTTTGAGAGCTATTTGATTTGTATTTATGAGTGGATTTGGATGGATTCTTGTGGGCCCTGTTTCAGCCACTGCTGCTGCATCCAAAAGGAATAAGGAATTTTTTATGGCGGTCCAGGCCTAAACCTTAGAAATGAGTCTCAAGATGGGTAAAGGGCAAAAACTCATGACTGGTGTTAATGCTGGGAGAGGCTGGAAGTTGTTGAGTAGGTAAATTAGCTAAGGGATTGTTAGATAGAATCCAGCACAAGGCTTCAAATAGTATGCAAGATTTTGTGAATGCTTTTACATTTGAAGATCAGATTAAATGCAACAAGATGTTTGTTGTTTTGCCAGAAGAATCCAACAAGATTCTTGATTCAATTTGCATGACCTTGAAAGCTGTCTCCTTTAGATAACCAGGCTCCAAACAACAGATTTGATTACAGTACATGTATTTCTTTGGTCTATATCAGGTGTGTCCAATCTGCCTCCTGGAATGCCAATGTATAGCTCATTTACAGCATCCATGCAATCGAAATGTTCCAAAGTGCTTCCCTTCTATAATTTAGGAACCTTCAAATTGATGTAAACTACAACACATCCATTTCATACTTACTCAGAGAAATAAGTATTCTCAGTGACAGCTATTTTAAATGCAACATCTTACACAAATTCAGCTTGTTAATGTTCAAAAGAATGCACCATAACAGTTCAATCTTTTCCCATCATGTTTGGACTCTGTGTTCAGAACATTACAGTTTGGAAAGTGAGCAATGCATTGGTAAACTTTTAAAGACACTGTTCTAACTATGTGCTTTAGATTATGCAAATGAGTTCCACAGGGTGGGCCACACTGTGTCCATACTGAGTCTCTGGCCTTTGAAGGAAGAGACAGCAAAAGATTTCATGTTCTGAGTCTACAGCTTGTGAGGCAGCAAAAGATATGACCACGTTCTGAACCTCCAGCCTGTGAGGAAAGAGACATAACAAACACTACGTTTAGGGCCTTTGTCCGGCGAGACAATAACAGATGCAGCACGCCACGAGTCTCTATGCCAGAGAGAAAGAAGCTAATTTAGTTCTGAGTGTATTTCCCCGAGAGACAGAAGACAGACACAACTGCAACAAGGTAAAGCTCTGGCAAACAAACCTTCACTTAAAGGTAACTTCATCTGCATGTTCCATATTTTAGGACAATTCTGGTGCTCCAGAAGATCAGCATCCCAGCTTTGTGTTCAAGGCTGTTGAAATGGATTCACACTCCTTTCCCCACTGCATTGTCACCCAGACTCAACCATGTGGAAAGTAAATTTCACTTAACCAAACCTCTTTCTAGAGACCTTGGCGTTGTATATTATCAGTACATAATTTGCTGTTTTATATTAGATAATGCTAGTTCATAACAAATATATATATATTTTTATTTGCTTGATGCATAATAAGGTTCTTCTCATTATATAAAGATAAATTGTTGTTTCTCTAAAAATAAGATAATGTATCTCTGCCATAGCAACACCCAAATTAATCACTTGTATTTTATGCATCTTATGCACTTTATTCCTTTATCTTACCTAAAAATCTGTATTGTCATGGTGAAATTCCTGGCTGGTACTTCGCAATCAGAGAAGGAAAGAGTCATCTGACTCTTTCACACTCACTTTAGGTGATGTGTGACCAAAACACAAAACGTATATGGTGCCACATGTGAGAATGCCTCATGTGAGGTTAAGTTTAACTGCTACACTGTCCCCAGTCTAAACAATTTAGTTTTTCTAAAACAGGGGTCTCCATCCCTGCTCCTGGAGAGCTACCTTCCTGCAGATTTCAAGTTCAACCTTTCTCCATCACATCTGTTTGTAATTTTCAAGTAACCAGTTAGTTGGTTCAGGCGTGCATGTAGAGCAGAATCTTCCCAAAATTCCCTTTAGAAATACTAATCAGCTGAAGATTGTGCATACATGCATCCCCACCCCGTCTCCTCCCCAAACTATATGGAGCTTACAATGCCTAATTTTACTAAGCATATCTTCATCTACATACCATTTCCATATGCATATTTCCATCCATAGCCTACTGTTACAGTGTGCTGGCACATAGAGAACAAAGGCTTGGATCGAGAGCAGCAATATTACTTTCTTTTACAAAACTAAACTCGAAACATAGTGCACCAAAACATAGACAATAACCAACAAACTCAACAAACAAATACAGGGTTTTATATATATACACAAGAAACCAAACAGGAGGAGTCCATGGGGGCCCCTCTTGGTAGAAATGACGTTCCAGGGGCACTGCGATACGACCGAAAAGGGCACTTTCACTTTCATGATCAAAGGGGCAGGGGGTGTCCCCCCGGCATCTGCCGCCCCCGCCATTACCCCAGTGTGCATTCATTTGAATCCATAGCATGTACCATTAGCGTGAATGTGTATGGATTTTTTTGTGTGCAGGTGTGATAATAGTGATCTAGTTATTTAATTTTCCTTAATAGCTGTGGGCTACGAAGCCCCTAAGAGGACATGGTGGTGGAAAAAAAAAATTAGATGGGAGAAAAAATAACTCACTGCTTTTTCATTATCTCACAAATGTTTTCAAAACTTTTGTGTTCTTTGTGAGCGAACGCAAAGTTTCTTGGGGTAATGCAAACATTTTACGGGAGAATGCAAAAGCATTTTTTTCCTCAAATCTCTCTCTTTTTTTTTCTTCACCACGTCCCTTTAGGGGCTCCGTAGTGAACTGTGGAAGAAAAAAAAAACTTTTGACATATTCCTTTCAGTATGGAAGCCCGTTTCCGCCACAAAAAAAAAAAAAAAAAAGGCACTAAAAAAAAAAAAAAAGATGAATTGCGACTTTTTATCTCAGAATTCTGACTTTTTATCATGCAATTGCGACTTTATATCTCAGAATTCTGACTTCATAACTCGCAATTGCGAGATATAAAGTCGCAATTGCGAGTTAAAAAGTCAGAATTCTGAGATAAAAAGTCGCAATTCATCTTTTTTTTTTTTTAGTGGCTTTTTTTTTTTTTTTGTGGCGGAAACGGGCTTCCATATTTCAGTGATGTGATGTGAAGGTACAACAGATTCTGCTGGTGGTGTGATAGATTGAAAAAAAAAGAATAAAAAAAAATCTCTCAGTTCTCTCTCACTATGATAAAGATTACACACACACTTCCAGCACACACACATGTAACTATTCCATACTCACCTCTCACCTCATCTGAGATCACGCTCTCTCCTCCTCACCTTCACCTCCTCTGGTCTTCCGGAGAGTTCTGCTGCGTCATAAAGATTTCAGAGCTCAGAAACATGATCAGCCCAAAGAAGTGCTGCACACAGGAAAAATGATTCACAGCACAGAAATGTAGATGGAACGCTAAACATTTGAATTAATAAAACACGCCTTTAATGCTCTATTTGTTGAACTTTATTTCTCTGTATTTTATGTACACGTTTGCAGTGAAGATTAATTTTAATTCATTTTGGATGTGTGTGTGTGTGTGTGTGTGTGTGTGTGTGTGTGTGTGTGTGTACAATAGTTATTCAATAACTACTTTCACAACATGCCATTATGTTCATTTTAAAATATCAAACAGAAAATTACAAATGCTCCTCTACTAATATTAAAAATCCATGTCAGTTTGCTTCGTACTAAATGTAATAAACACATCATAAATATCTTTGTATTTTAACAAAACGAACGATAAGTCATCTTGCACTTATGTTTGGCAAATGTTTGTTCCAAAATTTCCATGTTATTAAGATGGTCAGTAATTTTCTTCTGGCTAATAACAACTCAATAGCTATGTTGTCAAGTATTCAATGCTTTAATGTTTCTGTCTGTACAGAATTTTGAAATATGCATATGCAGAGGCGCCGCTGGGGTTTCTGGGCCTCCTTGGCTAACTTTTCTGGGTGAAGGAGGGGGTTCAGAGTGCCGAAGTTCTCCGTCAGTGGGAGGGTGTATGTGTTAAATAGTGACTGTTATTATAGATATTAAAAAGTGACACAACCCACCTGTATTTCAACATCATTTGTTTTATTTAAGGGCTAGGACAATGGAGAGAAACATTGAAGATGAACCCTGGTTTCTCTTTTTTTTTTCTTTACTACTACTTTTTTGAAACATCTAAAATTTTACAAATGAATGTCATACATGTAATCAGAAGCAACACAGCAGATCTGTTTTCAATGATTTGCAATTCAATCTAGTCCCATCCAAACAAGTGTCTATTTAAAGAGTGTGCCAGTATTCTCCTTCAGATACATGTCTTCAAAGAGAATGCTGACGCTGCATCTGCTGGACAGGAGCTGTGTGCGTGTGTATGTGTGTGTGTGTGTGTGTGTGTGTGTGTGTGTGTGTGTGTGTGTGGAGATAAAGAGACATGTAGTGTGTAGTGTACAGTTTTGGTTTGACTCAGAGGTTTCTATGACACCATGGACTCTCAGAGATAGAGGGTTTGTGTAGGATGAGTCTTCTATAACATTTTCTCTTCTACTGCTGTCTCTTTCTTTTTCTGCCCTGCCCTTTTGACATGACATTATATTTTTTTCTATCTTCAATCTCTTCTACTTTTTTTCTCTCTCAACAGTTTCATATCTCAGTTTCTCCCACTCATGTGCTCACTTTAGTGTGAATTTACAGTTGATTCGGTTACTATAGTTGATGTTCTTTACAATTACTCATTAATTCCCACAATTCATTACAATTAAATCACAACTGTATGCTATGATTTTACAGTGAACAAGGACAGGAAACGACAGTACATTAGTAGTGTTGTAGAATAACAATGATTAGCTGTGACTGCATTACAATAGTCTACTGTACCCCCCACCCCCCCAAAAAAAATTGTTATATAACATGCAGCAATCTTACATATAGCTCCTATTTTAATTTCGTTAAGTGCAGGTTTATGCAAAATGACCATATGCTACATCTTGTGCAATTTTCATGGCAACTTGCTAGGTGTGAGTGAAAAATGCTTCCATTCCCTAATGTGCAAACTCTGGGTGAATTCATGAAGATGTAGTAGGTCCATGTAAATGAATTGGCATAAAACTATGTTGTATTTCAGTATAGCAGTTAGTGATTACTTACATTCTCTACACTGCAAAAATATTCTGTTAAAATTTACGAGAAAAAAAAAAAAGTTTCGCAGTTGCAGTTAGTTGCAGTTGTGGTTGCCAGAAACTCACCATTGTACAGTGGCAGTGTTTCAGGGTGTATTACAGAATGATATAATAGTGCCTGTTTACAACTTACAACTGTATATTTCGTTAGGTGAAATAATGTTAATATACCGATCTATCTAACCTACCAAAACTATTGGTTAGATTTAGTATGTTTCATAAGTGTTACATATCTGCTAGTTGCCTTAATCATTAAACACCATTTTGAGATCAGTTGTTTTAGAATAACTGGAATAAAAAATGTTTGCAGATATCCATGTGATATTCTCAGCAGGGTCACCAAGGATAGGATTTTTTTTTTTAAATCATAATTCTACCTTGAATATATACTCTGAAAGGAGTCATTTAAAATAATAAAAAAAAAGAAAAATCACAAGTAACATTGTTGCTAAGTACACACACAGTCTTCTCTGACACAGGGGTATGGCAGCTTAGTTTGCAGGTAACATAGTTGACAATATAGTTGACAGTTGTTTAGGTAGCAAAGTTCTTTTGAAACAACACCACTGTCTATTTTAACATCCTAAGCTGTAAAATGCCTGTAAACTATGACTTAAGCAACTTTATAGTTCAAATAATGTATGTTTTGACAAAAAAAAAAAAAAAAAGTGTTATAAAATGATAAACCTTACATTTCAGCCTAATAAATGATTATGTATAATTAGTTTAACCCTTAAATGCATGACTGTCATGCAATCATTCTTACATATTCTGGTCTTTATCGACCCGGATCTATATCTAACATGGAAGGATCTCTACCTGTCGTGATAATATAAAACTCCTCTGATATTAGAGTAACAATTACAGAAGAATAAAATACATCGTATTTTGTTACCTTTTGGAGCTTGAAAGGGCTCAGTTTGAACAGATGTTTTTTGCCATCCTCACTGTCCTCGTCCAGAGCTCATTTCCCAGTAAATTCAGCAAATAATGGGCTAGTTTTATGTTTGAGGTCACGAAATATGAGCCCATTCGCGAATCTCAAACGTATTCTCAAAACTATATAATTTTTTAACATCTTCAAAATCAATATTTCGATCGCTAACAACTTCATCAGATTCATCCTGTAACAGTTACAGTCATATTTGATTGTGTTTAGTACTTGCTCTGCAATAAATCACTGAGCCATTTCATGTTTTTCTTATTATTTCGTTTTCTGTCTGAATGAGTCATCACTTCAGCATTGTGTTTCAGACATTGTCACCTTGTGGAATAAAGGTGAATTGCACTTATTCCATCATCTAAGATTCAATTATTGTTGTGCAGAAAAAATGTACGTACACTCATACACACCTCAGTCATTTGCGACCCTATACAATTTTTACAAAAAATGAATATAAAAATAGGCATTTTTTTTTTATATAATTTTATGATTTTTTTCTTGTTATATTCTTTATAATGAATTAATTGAGGAATACCAAGAAGGCTGATGTCTAACTTTAAAAAATGAACAAGGAGGAGGGTAGTGAATGATGTCCCGGGTCACTAAAGACCCGAGGTATGCATTTAAGGGTTAAATAAAATGGTAGACGGGCTGAATGAAAATGCAAATTCGCTCTGACAGGTGACACAGAAAAACAGCGGTTACCCTTGTACACAAAGCAACACTGCGCTTATAAACATAATTTATTAGGCCTAATATGGAGGTACTTTTACAATGAACGCTTACCAGGATCAACTAAACACTGGATTTTCAAAAGTATGTGAAGTTCACGGCTTCATTGTTGCAGTAAACTTGCACAATGTTCTTGAATGAATCGTTTATTAGACGCTGGTCTATTATTGTAGGGACATCAACTTCACATTTTCCTCCAACATTGCTGCCGATTAATTCATATTCATCTAGACAACATGTTATTGTTGATAAAATACTGAAAAACAAAAATAAGAATACTTTTACATAAATGTGCTTCAAAATTTCCATCATCATATGCTGGTTGCATGGTGCATGGTGAAATTAAGCTTTTCAAAGCTTTGAATTAAATGGAACCAATTGCTTCGTAAAATGATTCACTGTTTCAGAAGCGTTCAAAACACCACATGCTGGTGACCCCTGCTGGTCAGGACAGTGGAAATGCAACAAAAACAGACGTGCATAAAAACACCCTTTAAAAACATTACAAATATTTTATTGAAAGTAAAATCTTATCAAATACAATTACCTAATCATCTAATAAGATTAAATATCAAGTGTGTATGTGTTCTTTTATGAATTTTCAGGGCTTTGTTCTATAACTCAGCTAAACAGGCCAATAAGAAATTATTATCCTTTATTAGTAGTTAGTAGTAGTAGTATTCATTTAGCTACACATGATAAGTAATTTCATCGAATATAAATGTTTCATTCAAAGTAACATCTTAGGGTTACGTATGTAGCCCAATTCCCTGAGAAGAGAACGAGACACTGCGTCATGGCATTGGCGCTATGGGAACACCTTCGTACGCATGTGAAATCATTGCCCATATATACAGCAATGAGTCATATTACGTCACTGTTGGCATGAATATAAAAAGGCTGCATTAACCATCAAATTTGATTTGTCTGAAGGAAGATGTGCAGGCATGCCTGAATTATGGAAACTTTACGCAGTGTCTCGTTCCCTTCTCAGGGAACCGGGTTACATACAATTTTATTTCCATCTAGAGCTGCATAATTTTTTAGTCAAGATCTTGTATTGACAATCCAAGAGTCAAGCACATTGTAAAGTGTACTCCAGCACAATTTCAATTAATTTAATGTCTGGACTCAGAAGGTATCAATTCATGTGTGAAAATGATTCTTCATGCTCCCTCCCAACCATTCTTTCACAATTTGAGCCTGATGAATCTTGGCTTTGTCATCCTGGAATATGGCCATAATACATCTTCCTACATGGTTGTTTAAGAAATGAAAAGCTAAAAAAGCTACACACTCCATCGATTAGGGTCAGAAGAACTGTTGCCAAACATGCTAGAAACATAATAATCCAGACATCCCAACCTGCAAAAAGTCATTTCAGGGAGGTAAAAAAAAAAAAAGAAAAAAAAAAAAAAAGAGGAAGGAGCTATAAGCTATAGGCATATGCAATTATTCGTTAATTATGTTTAAATATGTAGATTACTTTTACTATTTATATAAGCTTATTATACTATTTATGTAAACTGCTTTTATTTATTTTCCATTGCAACTTTAAACAGGTCTAAGGAGTTTGTTGTTTTCATGTAGCCTTGGCAACTTGCCTGAATAATATGCACATGAAATGAAACTTGTCAACTCACCTCACTGATAATTGATTGGTTGATTTGCCGAAAAAGGACATTCGGGATGCTCTCTGTCATACATGCGCTTCGCACACACACGCAAGGTCTCTCTCTCGCTCCCTATCCCTCTCTGCCGTGCGCGCGCTGGTTTGAAACACAGTCTCTATGCGCGCTCTTGCTCGCTCGCTCTAGATTCCGGGAGATTTTAACTAATTTGCGGGCATCAGGGAGCCGCTATCAATATGCGGGAGACTCCCGGAACTTCCGGGAGACTTGGGATGTCTGATAATCACTGCAATAATGATCCAGTCTTAGACTCTTAAAGAAACTTTTTAATGTTGTTTATATGTATATGTTTTTTTAAATATACTTTAATACAAACCACGTGCAAATTCATCATCATTGATGAGTATTTTCTTTTTAAAACTGCAGTGAGCTAAAGTCAAAATTTCAAAAATGAGGTTTGAAATTGCTTGTGTTTGTGACATCAAAAACTACCTTGTAACCAATCACGTCAACATGCTGGTGAACTTTAGCATATCATTAACCCTCTGGGGTCTGAGGATATTTTGGGGCCCTGGAGAAGTGACATGCCCTGACATTTGTGCTTTTTTCAGTTGCTTATAAACATATAAATGGCAAAAGTGTCATTACACTGTATTCAGCACAAACTAGGCTACCATAAGATGTGAGCAACATGTATGTACATGTTTGCATTTTTTAGAGAATAACATTTATGCATGGTTATTGAAAAAAAAAAAAAAATAAGTCACTGAAATAAGGCCACAAAACACATACTGAATACGTGTCCACAAGACTTCTGGGTACTGAATTTAGAAGCCTAGAATTTTTGTATGATGTGAAAATCATCCTGCCTACTCATTCACGTAAAGGTTTAGCGCTAATAGCGTTAGCGATATAGCTAATGAAAATGCCATTTGTCAATAAAATTTCTCAAATGACGACACAATCTTTTTCTGTTTATCTTTGGCGCATAAATTCTATGCTGATACTTCAAATGTCAAAAAAAATTGTTTGTAAACACTTTTTGTTGAGAAAAAGGGCTTTAATGCAAATACATTTGGTGTCACATGACAGAATTGGACTATAGCCTACATGCATGCAGCATCCGCATTTGTGCTGTTGCTCCCATTAAAGCACCATTTCTCTGTAGTTCAAAGGTCCATCAAGGATGAGGAAAATCTCTGCAGCTTGACAAAATTAAGCGGGGTTTCTTGTCAAATTAAGGAAGACTGTTGGAGTTTTCACCACTGATAAAAAAGAGAGGTAAAATAAAATATAGAAAAGTTACTTCTGTATCTGAATAAATAAAAGTGCTGTCATAAAATCGTGAGTCTGTTTTAATTTCATGATGTGTTTTCATGTATTTATTTTTATTTTTATTTTTTTTCACAGTGCTAAATGTAATATGTGATTGTGAAACATGGAACACCTCACATGTTTTTATGGTCAAATTTATTTTTCATGTTAACTAAACAAACAAAAACAATGCACTGTGGCTTTAATTTAGTGTGAGCTGTGCAGCAAAAATAGACTCACTGCCAAAACAATCACAGCTCTGCCGCTTCTGATCTGTTCCCGCTGTGCCTCCTTGACATGCAGTGTGAATGCTCTAAATTGTGAACATGGGTACCGAAAAAATATGCGCTGCTTAAACTCTGATTGTGCATCCATTGTGAAAAAAGGCCTTAAAACATTTCATTGCGAAGTGGAACTTTGATGCTGCGTCTTGGTGTTAATGCTTTGGGGAACCAATAATCACTATGCCATGCTAAAGGAGTGCCTGCCTCACTAAGCTGTGAATATGCACAAATACGGTGGCCATAGCACTAAATTACTCTACAGAATTCAGCTGGAGTCAAGAACATATCAATCCTAAGGGCACATTCTGTGTAAAAAACAAACAAAAAAAAAAAATATAGTGCCACTAAGACAGTGGTCTCAAACTGCCGGCCCGCGGGCCATTTACGGCCCGCCCTCCCCCTACACCCGGCCCGCAACTGATCTCAAAAGTAAAACATAATCCGGCCCGCTAAATTATTATTTTATTCTTGTTCTCTAGTTGTCTCATACCATATTCCACATGCAAAGAAAAAGTCGCCGTTCTAAGGGACAATTCACAGATATCTCGTCACATGAGCGGCCACACCGCTTTCTCCTTTCCAAAGCGCTCATGCTTCCGCGGCGTCAGTCGTTGCTATGCAACCATGAACCGCGTTCTCCACGATAATGAAGTTTCAGCAAAAGAAAAAATTATTTCTCTAGCCCTTGCATTAGCTCTACTATATATATATATATATATATATATATATATATATATATATATATATATATATATACATATGCTCATCGGTTGGTCCTTGTCACATGAAAAGTTGAGATGTTTTCATCTCGCCGCGGCATAGGCGCGCCACATGCGCGTCGCGACCGCGTCACTTCTATTATGAGCGCGTTTGCCTAAATTACAGAAGCACTCGCGCAAGTCGAGCGTCAATTTTAAACCACCGAAATGCGTCCGATGCGCGTCAAACGGCATCTTGGACCAGTGCGGCTCAGCTTTGTGAGCAGAAGCACTGCCAGGTGTCTGGCAAGAAATATAATAGTGTACAAATGTATTCAGGGATTGCATTTGTTCAGTGTTGTTCAGTGCAAGATTTTGATGCTATTTAAGCTAAAATAAAGTTAGGGAAAATATTTGCATTAACTGTTAAAAACACTTACATATAGAGACCTGCTGTTTAAATTTTTTAAGTTGGCAAAAATATTTTAGGCAAGGCAATTTTATTTGTAGGCTATAGCACATTACACAATGGTAATTCAAAGTGCTTTATATAAAGAAGACCAAATACATAATAATAAAAATGGAACGCATAAGAAATAGAAATAACAGTAAAAACAGGGAATTCTGCTATCTGGATGGAAGAGTTACGGATCTATCCATTAGAGCGGATCTAAATTTTATAAATGAAATTTGAAGTAAAAGAGAAATAATGCAAAGGAAAGTAAATTTTCAGAAATTTTGCGCTTTCTTGTGTTTGAATATTAAAATGGCCCTCCTATGAGGTGTCAATCACAGAAACGGCCCCCAGCCAATTTGAGTTTGAGACCCCTGCCCTAAACATTGATTGTCAATATCCCCAGGCACTAGGGAAAAATCCCCAAGCTTCTAGTTCCATATCAAGGGAAGTCCCGGCTAGTACAACCTTCCTTCCTCCCTTGCAGGACAGGCCTCAGCCCAAAGCCCCTAGAGCAGAGCAAAAAAGGGGAGATACACAACATAGCCTTGGTTATGTTCTCGTATGCCTCGCTAGCACCTTAGCAATATTGCCTGAGAACACTCTTAGAGAGCAGCCTACCAAAGGGAGAATGCAGGATGCTAAAAACTTCAGCAATTAGGAAATTAGCATAGACAATGAGTTGAATTACTTGTTTTTCTAAAAAGCAGCCCATCTCCATTATGCCTAAGCTACAAACTTCAGTATTGCCACCCAACCAAGTGGGATCATATGTGCCTACCATTAAACAGGAAGGGAGGCAAACAAGAGAAAGACATATTGCAGTTTACCAAATAAGTCTCATTCACCAAGGCAGCAGCAGGGGAGCTTAGGCCCTACTTAACTGGGGAAATGGTAGCTCCTACCCTGATTTGAGTAAATGCACTTCTCTCAAGACCCACTCTAGCTAGCACTTCACTTCTTTCTTTCTTTCTTTCTTTCTTTCTTTCTTTCTTTCTTTCTTTCTTTGCTGCTAATCCATTTTATTGCTGCTAAACTACTTCAAGACCCAACAGTAATAGCTACTGCCCACATAATTTCATTCACCCTGCATCAACCCTAAGGTGGCGCCTGTCTAGAAGGAGCAGGTGAAGGGAGCATGATGTTCCCGGACATGCGACCACTCTTTAACACCTTGTCGGATGCATGAACACGCCAGCATACATAATAAGCTTTTTAATGCTCTCAGCATTACAGAGAAATTTGTTCTCCCTTGTTTTCTTAAAAATAAATCCTACTCAATCTCTGTGTAGATTAGAAGCACAAAAGAACTTCAAGAGCATAGAATATTATACATTTTTTTTTAATCTAAAAATCTACTCCAGTTAAAAAAGACAGCTGGTACAAGAAGAGGTGCATCATCTCACGACGACCATCCTTCTTAACCATTACCCTCAGCAGTGCTTAAAATCAAGCATTGCACTGGGCCTATCAGATGATGGGTCGTAATTTTTGCTACATAAGCCATTTATCAGTCCAGCTTCTGAGCCTAATTTAAGATCTTAACTTCTTGTGTCCCAGCACCCTCTTTTTATATTATCTTCACTTCTTCTTTCTGACCACTTTTTATCAGTCGTCTCCCTGAGGTTGTGCCTCTTCCTCTTGGCATCGCACCTCCTCTGTCCCCTGTCCCATGACACAAGTGGCCATGCTTGTCTTCTGACCCTGTCTCCAGCTGTCTGTTGAAGGGCCAGGATAGTAGGAGGCTTTGGAAGGCGAAATGGACCAACATGGATATATATCTGACTGCGCCCTCACCTCTCTGAACTTCCCCACAACCATCTCAATGGAAGTGCTAAAAATTGAGGGCTAAATTGGAGCATCAAGAAGGAAGTTTTTCTCCTTCTCCCTGATGTCCTCCAGATATTAACCACAGGTGCCTCTTCATTACAACCGTTGCTGCCACTGAGTGACTGATAGCAGTGGCTGTTTGTTTGGTGGTACAGAGGGCCAAGTCTGTGGTGTGGTGCAGCTCAGAGACCGCTTCAAGAGACAATCCCTGCCCCTGATCCAAATCTCTCTGCAGATCAGCCTATTATGCCTGCAAAACAGCCAATGTGTGCAGGGCACCAACCACCTGAACCCGCTGCTGTATATGCTTTGCCAGTCAACCATAAGGTGGCATCTAATAGGTGTAGACAGCAAGACCAGGGATCTTTAATGAGGAAGTCTCACTCTGTGATATATAGCTAGGCAGTGTCTCTTCTAAAGAGGGTATCTTCATGTGCTCCCACTCTCATAATCCCTCCACATTCACATAAATTGAATGTGGAAAAGAAAAAAAATGCATGCTGAATAAGTTTCTTCCAGGATCTCTGAGGGTCAGTGTGAATATTCAGAAGAAACGGCAGGCTCACAGGAAAGGAACGATCATGGCCCATCAGGAATCCCTCATTGAGTCTACCACAAGGAACTTCCTGTTTCTCACACAACCAGGTCAGGTTTAACCTGGCCATGGCATAGGCCATTACATACAAAAGTCCCCCTATGCGGGGCTGATGAAAGGAGAGGGCTCAACAAACTTCCTCTTTTTGCCCTCTCCTACTACATCCATGTTCTCTGCTAGATTGGAAGATGTTATAGAATGGGCTTCCTGATCCAGCAAATTACTTGAGCCAGCAATTGAGGATTGAGAAAGCAAAAGTGACCTGTGATCCTCATAATCATGTCTCCGCAGGCACCTCAGCAGCACTGAGGACCCGAGCCGCAGGGTTCAGACCCTTATCCCTCATTCCTCGAGAAGAGGGCCAAGGGCAAGTGGAGCTTCCTCACTGTGAACTGAACGCATGTTCTCCACTCCCAAACAAACAACGCAAAGATTGTGGATGTCCTTATTTGTCATAAAATGAAGAACACTGAGGCATGGACTTTCTAAGGCATTTGTTGCTTGTTTTCTCCATAATTCGTCTTTGTTCCCACTCACTACAAACAAACAGATCCTGAAGACAAAAAAAGCTGATAATGTGTAATACAGGTGCCCTTTTATACTCACGTGTGCTCCACATGTCAAGTCAAGTCACCTTTATTTATATAGCGCTTTTTACAATACAGATTGTTTCAAAGCAGCTTTACATGGATAAACAAAAAAAACAAAAAACAAAAAAAGATTCAATGATGCAAACAGTATTCAATCCTGCTGTGAAGCAGCTTTAATAAGAAAATAGTGCCGTCGATCAGCTGAGGTCAGTTCAGTGTTCATTCAGTTCAGTTCAATGACTATGTAAAATTCATCAAATATGTTAGTTCAATTTCAACTATAAAGCAGCTCTGTAGAAAACAATTGTCATGTCTAGACCTGGCTGACTACGGTAACCTCGGGATAAGTGTTGATGCCATTCTTCTTAAGATGTAACAAGACCATTGTGTTATGGGAAGTGTTCCAGGTTCTGGTTAACCTAATTTATGCAGCCTAATAATCCTTTAATGGATTTAAACTATAGAAATATGATCTATTAATCTTAATTCATGGGAGCAAGATACAGTGTCCACATAGTGACGGCCAGTGTTTTGCGCATTATTCCCTGTACCACCTCCTGCATTACATTACTAACTGTTAGCCCACATTGACAACAGTTAAAACTTGACATCATTCATCATTATTGATGCCAAAATTTACCACTTGTTCTGTTTCCTATTTTTCTCCTCTTCTTGCTTTTTTGTGTACTTATGTCTGCCAAATGGAATATACACAGTGAAATCTCCCAGAGTTAAATCAACTCTGCTCAGAGTACATTTGGTCCCTCTCTAAATAGTGTTAAGCCTCGTTTACACTGCACGCGTGTAAGGTGCGTTACGGCAGTGACGCGGCTACCGGAGCTGATACGCGGCCACTCTAGTCAATGCTCGTGTTTACACCGGCCGCGCCGCAGTGCGTTTGAGAAGCGTCCCAGAAGTGGCTCGACGCGCCGCTTCGCTAAAGATAGGCGCCTCGCCTATTTTTGATGGACGCCGCATCCAAGACGCGCAGCTCAAATACAAAATAAAGTCAAAATAATCACCGTGTAAACTCCTGCTCATATTTCACATCACTAGGATGCCAGAAACTGACGACAAGAGATTCGAAGTTGAAAAACTTTAAATTTCTTTGTTTTTGTTGTCCATAACTGGAATTTTATGTGTTTAACTTCATCTGTATGGCTACAGCAAAATAAAGTATGGCATAGCAATAAACACAATTAAACCAGACAAAATATAACAATTTAGCCATTAAAAACATGAAAAAATCAACGAAAACAACGTTGGACAGGCAAATCTAGTGGTCTCGCGAATCCAGCCACTTCGCTTCAGAAATGCTTCTGGTGTGAGTTGACACCGCGTAGAAAACGGAACAAAACCTTGCCAGAGCCATAACGCGCCGCAGACGCGTGCAGTGTAAACGAGGCTTTAAAGTAACACTGAAGCAGAGTTAAAGTTAATGAGATAATTAAGCTATTAATTAAGTGATGATTGAACATTTATGATGAACACCTGCTGTTAACAAGCAGAATACTGAAGAAAAGAGAAACACAAGAACTACAACTGACTTCATCCAAAACCATTTAATTGAAATCAACTGAAGATAAAAGGCATTAAATCTCTCACGATCTGATTTAAAGATCGGATTCACTTATTTCTAACAAGATTGACTTTATTTCTGTCACACGTCTAAAGAAGTTCTTATTGAGAATTAAGAGAGGTTTAGATGTTGGTGTTTTATTGGTCAAAAAATTATGCCACCATCGTGGTGGTCAGGGTTTGTTTTAGTTGGGCTCTTGACCCTTTTATGTTTTTAAAATAAAATAAAAAAGCAATTGCAATAGTGTTTCACAGCGAACACTTGTACATTGTTGAATCAAAAGACTAAAGGAGCAGATAAGCTTGATGTGTGTCTAAGTGATGCTGTAATTAATTTTTTTAATGCACTGCATTGTTTTAAATTTACTCAATATATCTGTTTGCTGCAACTCTTTCTTCTCATGCTGTAGTTTCACAGGGTTGGTAATGCAAAACCGAAATGTACAAATGACAAAATATGATCAGTTGCTTTGGATGCAATCAGGAAATCTCACAATGACAACATCATATAAAAGCAGATAATATCTACTCACTGTAAAGCACTGACTTATTTGCTTTACAAGAACATATGCATTGTTAGAGAAAAAAATCTAACATAGAAAGTCAACGGTCAAGAGCCCAACTTAAGAAAACTCTGATCTCCATGATGGTGGTGTCTTTTTTTTTTTTTTTCTTGACCAATAAAATAAAAATAAAGTAAATCTGGTTGGTAATATGTGAAGCTGGTAATGCTGTTTCTGGAGATGTTTAATCAGATCTACAGAGATTTAATGATTTTTATCTTCAGTTGATTTCATCTAAGGCTGTGACTGAAGCCAGTTGTAGTTCTTGTGTTTTTCTTTTCTTCAGTGATTCTGCTTGTTAACAGCAGGTGTTCATCATAAATGTTCAATCATCACTTAGTTAATAGCTTAATTATCTCATTAACTTTAACTCTACTTCAGTGTTATTTTAACACTATTTAAAGAGGGATCAAATGTACTCTGAGCAGAATTGATTTAACTTTGGGGATTTTGCTGTGAATCTTTTCATTTTATCAAATATAAGCTTTCCACATTGTGTATGTTCCTCAGGGGTTGCACTAAAAGCATAAACAGTAAACAAAATAGGGCCCCGCGCATAGGGGGTTGCTGTGTGAGATTTTGCTGTGCAATATATTATATCCTCAAAACGCATTACCTGCTTTGCCTGACCCGTAGCTATGCCTCTGCCTATCATCCGTTATTTCCACGACTTGATCAAGTCATTCTTCTATAAACTTCATTGCATTTAGCCATGCCCCTTGTATTGAGCTCTTTTGGACTGCACATTTGACTCACATCATGTTCTTTCAATGAAATCTTTAAAACGCACTCACCCTATAGCTTGGTGACCCGAACATTACAATTATTTTTTACATTTACTACAATACACTTAGATACACAGCATTTTTTTTTCCTGTGCGGGTACAACATCAGACGTGCGCAGCTTAGAAGGAGCAGTGGGCGTAAGTCTTTTTGTATGCTTTGGTGGTCAAAACTGAGGTTATGTGGTCTTCAAGCAGAGAAGGCTTGTCGGCTTGCCTATGAGGCATTTGGGTTGTCTTTGGTATTTGAGCTTATTCTACAAGGAATGTGGCTTCTTCATTGGCATTGGTTAAAGGTACTTGCTTGGAAGATATTGGCATGAGGCTGGTCCTCTCCAAATACTTTTGTCAGATTTGTAGGTTCATTCTACGGGACGAACGTAAATCATATGTATATGGTTTTTTTTTTGTTTCTTTTTGCATTTGGTTTGTATGGTGCATCAATGTGTGCTTGCTACACAGGTTAAGTAATTTGGCAGCAAAAGTTCATATGGTGTGATGTTATATAAATTGTTACCATTTCACTCAGCATTGAGTAGCAACAAAAGGGAACATTACCTGAGTGAGAACGCTCATGCCTCTTTGCAGAAACTCTGAGGTGATGATGCCAAGCAGAAACTTAGAAGAAGGTTATGACGTAGCACCTCTGTGGCATCGGTTTAGCACCATCAGCCAATGAATTGGTGTAATTCTATGGGACTTCAGACCATGTGACCACTGGTTTCCATCACACAAGTGTCTCATTAACACTTAGGGAACTAGGGTTACATAGTAACCAAGACATTTCTCAGCTTCCTCATTCCAATCCAATTCAATAAAGGATTTTGATTCAGTAGGTTTTCGGTGTGTGAGGCTACCCACAACAAAATGTCTCTCACTGTTTGACAGAAACTCAGATGAATATGCAAGAAACTGTATTTTTCTTTTGCACACCTGGTTAGAACATTTCAGTTACTTGGTTATTATTCACACCAAACTTCAGTTATGTAACACAATGCAGTCAGATGTGTTCTATGGTCAGAACACACCTATAAAGAAATTACCAGTAAATATGTCTAAAAGCAACACTAATCACCACAATGGTGACTTCTAATGAAACAGCTATGCTCATGATTATTCCACAATGCAACGTAATAAATTTGAAAATTTGTTGTTATGCCAGAAAATGACCTAGTGATTTCACGGTATAATGTAGTTTATTTATGATCAGAAAGTCTTCTAAAATCCTGGTCATTGTTTACAGTCTAATGATGTGCTTGAAACCAGAGCATATATCACTATCTATCTACATACTTATCACGTATGTAAATGCATATGCTCAGAGCTGAGAGTGTGTGTTCGAGAGCGATAGGATGAGTAGGAGTGTGTGTAATTACCCGTCTGTTACTGCATGTGTGTGTGTTTATCCCTTTCACAGTGAGTAAGGCGAGTGGGCGACAGCAGCAACTGGTCTGCCTGTGTGTTGTTGCACAGCAGACATGCCTCACACTGCACGATATTACTCATTTCCTTAGCCTTGTGTACATGCACACACACACGCACAAACTCTCACACTTTTTCACAGTCAGCCTCGCAGCCCTTTCGACATGGTGTGACACCACAATTTGCCTGTAGATTTGCACACACCGTTGCCTTAGTGGTGTGTCTGTGTGTGTGTGTGTGTGTGTGTGTGGAAGAGATGCAGGTGTGATGGACTGCAGGAGTAAGTGGCGTCACACGGATATCTGCTCAGCACACCCCATCAAGGTCAGTCGCATCAGGTCAGCAGTGCTTTTCATTTTGATCTCGATCTAAGTCATTAACCCCGTTTATGCGTGCTCGTGACATGCTTAGAAGTTGTGTTATGTTATTTTTTTCTGTAATCTGTGCTTTTCATTCTACTTTTTTTCTTTGCTTTTTACTGAAAGTACATAGTTTACTTTGTAATTATTTAGTATTCTTTTTTAGTATTTTCTATGTTTCTTTGGTTGTTTTTAGTAAGTCATTGAAGATCACTGGTTCACAGTTTTTCCACTAACAGTAGAACATGAGTAAACATAAAAAGAAGAAACTAGTGAGAATTAATAGACTGTGATGCTTCAAAAATAAACACAGTGTTAAGCCTCAATATTATTTGTGACAGTGAAATGTAATAAATGTCAGTTGCCATGAAATCCAGTCTGATAAATGACAAAAATTGCTATGCTGTGCTGTCTGTAAGGATAGTGCTGGCAGTTAAAGACTATTCATGTTTGTCAATTTGATTCTGTCACTGTTTTTCCTGTTTTCTACTCTGTGATTTTTTTAAAAGCTTTATAAAATCATTTCTAAATGTATCTATTTGCAAAGCATTATACATGGTCCCAAAACATCATGTTAGAGTGATTTAATCTGTTACAAGAAGCAGGGCTGTAAAAATGATTTCCAGGGATATAAGGTGTAGAATGTATTTGTACCCGAACTGAATGTATAGGGTAATACTCATGGCACGGTTTATGCATGTTACAGCTGTCAAAATGCATGTAATATTTTAATTTTATTTTTCAACACTCGAGATAATAACCAAGGACAAGCTCGCAGAAATATAATTTCACAGAATTTATGTTGTGTTCTATGACTAGGTCTTCTATTTTCCAACCCTTCCAGTTCTGATTAAAATGGAAAAAAAATTACCATAAAAATGCTTCTCTTACTTTTTTTTAGATTTAAATGTCTGCACAAAACTATGTTTAAATTCTACAAAAAACAACAAAAAAATAAGCATTTGTAAGTACTTGAGAGCTCAACATTTAGTCTTATGAGAAATTTACCAATGCTTACCTCTCTATTTATTATTCAAGTAAAAAAATTCTCCAAAAATTGCACTAGAACTTGAGTTCATATAAAATAAGGAACTTGTAAGAATGAATAGAAATCTCAATTCACTGTGAGAGTTCAGACTGAACAAACCAACTTTTCTTAAACTTGTTTTAGCAGCTTGCTCCTATGTGATGAGTTCTGAACACTTTGTCGGCCTACTTTTTCCGATAGAATCCCTATATAGCCCTCTTAGCCTTCTTTGGTCACTGTAGATGTATGGACTCAGTTTCCATGGAAACAACAGCAGGGTATTGGGTTCAGTCCATGCAGACAGTGTGGTAGACAGAGGCGTTGAGAAAGAGACCAGATGTGCTGGCAGCACATCGCAGTAAAATATAAGTGTCTATGGAGTGTTGAATTGACATTAGAGACACTGTCCCACATGAAGGTGTGAATGAAACAAGCATGTTTTATTGCTTTAAGGAGCCTTCTTTTGTGTGTGTGTGTGGTTTTTTTTCCCAAATGTCTCTGTATATCCCAAAGTGAACTTCAATCATGGGTAACTTTAGGTAACTTTTCCTTTCACTACAATAGCAGTTCATTCTGGAGTTTAATCACAGTTTAATGAACAGAGGCAGCCTATTTAAGAACTGGCATGTAGTCTCTTGCCATATTTGTATGTGTGCGGGTGAGAAAATGTTTCTTGAGTGTGTGTATCAGTATATGTTTTGCGTGTTTGTTGGTACCACAACAGCAATATGGTGATAATCAAATGGAAGTTATATTTAGGTCAGATCAGAGTCTGAGTTTGCCAATTTATTGCTCCCACTAAAAAGCATACAAAACAGAAGTTCTACAGAATAGAAGATAATCATATATAATGGCCCCAGCAATTGTATAGATTTTAAAATGTATGTTAAATGCGATGAACTAAATTTGTGGTTAATCTACTAGGACACTGATTTCATACATGCAAAATACTGTATTTAGGTACTGCACTGATGCTTTTGTCATGTGCAAATATGGTTTTGGGTCAAGCAAGAGGTCAGTCATGTTTTTTTTTTCTTTCCCTTTCTCCTCTCAGGTGAGTGGGAGTTCTGAACGTGGCCGTGTGTGACACGTTGCGTGCGTGATGCTGATCAGCAGAAGAAAATGTCTCTCTCCTAGCCCCTTGTTTTCCCCAGCCCATGTAACCTAGTGTGGCCCAGAAGGCCCGGGGGATTGTCCCATGAATCCAAGCCCAGACCGCAGCAAGGAGTGTCTCCCCCCAAAAAAGCGGGAGTCCCGACAGGGCTCGTCAGATCAACAAGCCCCAGAGGATGACTTCAAACCCCCTGCCCCTTTCCGAAGCCGAAGGCAGCATCACTCCACCGAGGGTCACAGAGAGAGTGGGGATCTTCTACCACCCCCTCCCCCCATGCTGCCACCTCTTCCTCTGTCGTTGCCTTGGCAGGTGTCCTATACCCCCTCCATGCATCACTCGTACTTGCCGGTCCAGGTGGGAGAGCGGCGAGGGTCATCTTCGGCATCCTGGAGAGAGCCATTGTGTGGGCGGGGTATGGATGGAGGACTGGAGCATACCATTCCCCACCACTCTCGCTGGCTGAGCAGTGACATCCCCCCCATTAGTGTTCAACCACTCATCTCTGTGCCCACGTTCAAGAGTGTCTACACAGCCGAGTCCAGGGAAATGTGGTCCTACGGCCCCAGTCGGCGGGACTATAGCTCATCTCTCTTCTCCCCCCATCTCTTTCCACAACCTACAGTTTATCCCCATGACACCCTCCCTGACAGCAGACTCAGGTACCAAGGCAGACGGCCCAATGGTGTTGATAGCCCAGACAGCAGGTCTGGACCTAGCAGAAGGTTGCCCTCTTGTGATGACTATGGGAACGACAGTGTAACCAGATTGGATAGTCCACATGCCAATGGCAGGAGAAGACAGGAGAATACATCAAGACAGACCCTTGGAAGAGGCCTTCTGCCACGAGAGAACACAAGTTCACATTCCTCATCGTGGGACAGGGACCGTCGGGGAACACCCAAAGCTCCAATGCCCCCCTCATCAGACACAAAAACAGGAAAGGCAATTACTTCTCAGGACCATTTTGGTGTTAGTGCCTCTCAGGCTGGAGCTCAGATCTACTATGCTCTGGGGTCCCTTTGCCCTTCTGCTCAGCAGAACCCTCATGCATATCCACAACTTAGTCCTTCTGTGTCCTGTTCCCCAAGGAATTCCCAGTACTCCCTGCAAAGCCAACAAAACAGCCATGGGGTTGAGACAGAATGGGATCCCTCTGCAGGGTCCTACCGCCCTCCTGTCGCTGTGCTCACTGGCCCTGACCCACCCCCTTCTGCAGTCCTACCTCATTTTGCCAAAGGTTCCCTGATTGAGCTGGCCGGTGGCCATCTGAAGAGGGTGGAGGAGCTGAAGACGGAGGATTTCTTACGCAGTGCTGACACCTTGCCTGAGTTTCACCTGAGCACCTGCACTATTCTGTTAATCTCGCCAGGACCCACTTATGGCTTCAACCACTTGCAGGTCTTACTCACAGACCGCAACACTCAGGTGAGTCTAGCACAACAATGTATGCAGAAATCAAACTATGATGCCAAGTCAAGTGAAGCCAAATTTTATTAAGGCACCACATTATTAATGCTGTAGAGCACAAAATGATGAAAATAAGGAAGGGAATTTTGTAAACTAAAAATAGAAAGCACAAGTAAACATGACAATTGACCTGAAAGCTCTTTGTACAACTGCTAAAGTATCACTATATTGCACAAACTAATGGAACACTTTTTCCAGATCCTTTATGAAAACATTTGCTTGCTTCGTCCAAATTCATTGATGGATTTTTTTATATGCATTTTTTGCATGTTCAAGTGGCTTAAATAAAAACAAAAAATAAGCAGAAAATTAGCCTAGTAAATTTTGTTTTTCACATTCAGCTAAAATACATTCATTCCCTTCCAAGCAACTGAAAAGGCTACTTAGAATCCATATGAAGTCCCTTGAAACACTCACAGTAACAAGTTATTGAATGTGTTGATGTAATTTTCTCTGAAACATGAAGTCAGGGAAGGACATATCGAGTCACAGCTTCTGTGTCTATAATAATATGAGGAACAGGATGCTTCCAATTCTACAGAGCATTTGATTGGATAGAAAATGATGAGAAGCTGGGTGGTATTCCAGAAAGCAAGGTTAACTTACAATTATATATGATGAACTCTCAGTTGATTAACCCAAACCTTCCAAAACCACGGTCTGTAGTAAGTTCAGTCAACCCAGAGTATGAAACTCAGAGTTAACGGTGACCACACAAAGACATACTCGACCGAGTACTGAATCCAGAGCTGCTTTTCCACTGTCAGGCCAAACCGCTTTCTTTGTTTAACTGTTCCATTCTGTGCCGATCCAGGCCAGCAGGCACGGATATGGTGTTATTTTCCACTGTGGGGAGCTCTTTGGAATGTAATACATATGCGTCAGTCGTTGCCTTGGTAATGTAAGAGTTTACAGTGGTATAAGATATAAATAAAGGCCGCATTATGGATGATGATCAGGTATTTCTTTTAATTCTATTATTAATTTGTGTTTGCATTACTCAAATAGCGTGCTTGGCCAGCTAAGTGACAAACAGACAAGTGACCAATCCTGAATTGCAACGTCACTACATGCATTCTACCAGCACGGTTCAGCATGATTAGCCAACCTTGCTGAGAATTCTGAACCAAGAACTGTTTGTAACCATGCCGTACCAGGCTTAAGTGGAAATACAACTGGAATTACAACTAGAATCATTCTTTACCATTATTAGAACCATTCGGTCTGATGGTGGAAAAGTGGATCAGGAGTCACCATGGAGATCGACGCTAAGGAGCGCACCATACTTCTTTTGTTTAATGCCGATTTACATTCTTAGTGCATACCGCCATCTATGGGGCAATTGTACAATCATTTTTAATTTTATATTTTAATCTTCAATCAATTTATCTCCGTGAACAAGAAATATATTGTTTGTTTGATGCTATTTAAAAAACAAAGATTGATTGAACTAAAAAAAAAACAGTCTGTGCTTGCAATAATATCACTGTAAAACTTTATTTTTTTGTTTAGCCATTTTGCTTCCACATTTCTTGTATGAGATGTATCATATCAGTAGTTTTATTAGAAATACATTATATAGAAAACTCCCCGTTGCAAAAAAAAAAAAATAAATAAATAACCTTTTGAGTGCAGATCCACGATGTGTGAGATGAGAATAAAATAGAGTAAAATAAACGTTGCTTTATGTTATAATAGTGGTTGATAAAATATATTAAATATAATAATTTTGTCATTGTTTTGGAGCACACTAGCTTATAGATAAACTTAAGGCTAACACGTTTATACTAAGAGCCAAAAAACTTAAAAGTGTATAAGTGATATATGATGTAATGCTTTTAGCAAATCACTTCAAGATGAGGCCTTTAGAAATAAAGACCATTTTGACATAGGTCTAAAATTTATGAACCTCTTTATGAAGGACTTCTAACACTGATCACAGATCTCAAGGGTGGCAACAGGATAAACACTAGCAATAGGATTGCTGAAGAAAATGTTGGACCTATGGTTTTTCTTGTTAGTCATTCAAATAAATATTTAGAGTTGTCTTCCTTAATGATAATCCCTTAAACATAATGTTGATAATGCCAAAGAATTCCATAAGAAACCTTGTGTTTGTCTTTTTTTCCCCACCTGCGTTCTACTGTCCTACTCTTTGCTAAGTCCTCCAGTGATCACATTTAGCCAGGGCTCAGGATCAGTTCTGCATTTACATCTCATTGGCCTATAAGAAGAACAGAAAAGTGTAGAGCAAAAGAACATGTTCTAAAATTTCAACCAGCTTTTCAGTGTCCATAAAACAAGAACAGACATATATAAAAACATATATAAAGAGATAAAAAAAAAAAGAATGTGTCAGTTTCGTAAGCTCAAAAAAAAAAAAAAAAAAAAGTTATAAATACTCTTCAAGGTTAAATAGTTTAAACTAATTTGAATAATTAAATTTTCCCCTATTCAGTGCAATTAAATACTTTGAGCATTAAGGTTTACAGTGTATGCTGGGGTATAATTTTGTCATCATGATATTTCGGGTCATGATTTTCATTATCATTATCGGCCACCTTGGGAGTGAGAACAGTTTGGTCTTTTTAAATGGGTGTCAGTAAAGGAGTGGGTTCAGTAAGCTCACTTTATGATCCGATAGCCTTTTTGCTAATCTTCATGTTAAGCAAATGTTGAACATTCATTTTGGATTGAGCTACAGTATATTTGGAGCTTACAACAAAATAAATTTTTTTTTATTAGAGAAGTCACAAGAATGTTGTTTTGGGACAGGCAAGATTCAGTTTGTAGCTTCACTCTTTCCCTTTTTCTGGCATCCGCAAACAATGATTGGCTGTCGTAAAAAGCAATTGCAATCTAATCTGTGATTCCATTTCAAATGGCAACTCACACTGCGTCCTCTAGAGGACACTTTGAGGAATGCCTCCAGCATGACCAGTGTTTGAAGCATGTGTTTAAATGCGACAATGTCATTGGCCAACGACAGTCTGTGACGTCACAACTGGTGTGACCGTGAGTATAAAATGGCACCTGTATTAGACATCATCAGCTTTTTGTCTTCAGACTGTTTGTTTTGACACTTGACAAGTGTTTCAGGAAGTTTGTGCCGCTGTGTCAGCGTTACCTTTTGATTCACTTGTGCATCATTTGTCTTGGAGAGGATTACGCGCATTCTGTTCTCAAGGGGACAGAATGCATGGATTGCAAGGGCCTCTCCATGAAGAAGATCCATTTATATCTGTCCCTTTTCTCGAGGGAATTAGGACAGGCGTCTGTACCTCTCAGTTTGGGACCTGCTGCAGCTGAGGCCCAGGCTACAGAGAGATTAGATCTCCCCTGGAAGTGCGAGAGGCTGCAGATCACTCATGGGCATTCAGATGAACGATTTCTGGCTGGCCATAAATGTGCAGCTTCCGTGAGTCTTCCATTTCTGCTGGACCTTCACACTAAGGTGGAGAGGTCCTGGAAGAAACCGGCTCGGATTCATCCTTTTCATCATGCTATTTACATGAACGTTGAGGGGATACATATGCACAGATATGCATCAATGCCACCTATGGAAGATGCACTCATGAGCTATCTTTCTATGGGATATACATTGATGTTGAAGACTCCAGCCCTGCCAACAAAGCCATTCCGTGTGACACCTCAGTTGAATGGCAGGGCGTACATGGTGCGGGTCAGGCCGGTGGGGCTTTGCACACAATGGCAAGCCTACCAGGCTGACATCCTTAAAGATTTGGATGATCTGTGTTGCCGCTGTCAGCCGTTCGATGGCGGCAATGGTGGCCATGGAGAGGCA